>NC_086449.1:2348983-2631483 GCF_028390025.1 Pseudophryne corroboree | reverse complement strand
CAGTGCCCAGTATGCTACATTGTACTACTCCGAGGTCACATGATGCCACACTGCAGTGCCCTCTGTTCATATTATACAACAGTTCCTCCAATGTCCAGTATGCTACATTGTACTACTCGGAGGTCACATGATGCCACACTGCAGTGCCCCCTGTTCATATTATACAACAGTTCCTCCAGTGCCCAGTATGCTACATTGTACTACTCTGAGGTCACATGATACCACACTGCAGTGCCCCCTGTACATATTATACAACAGTTCCTCCAATTCCCAGTATGCTACATTGTACTACTCCGAGGTCACATGATACCACACTGCAGTGCCCCCTGTTCATATTATACAACAGTTCCTACAATGCCCAGTATGCTACATTGTACTACTCCGAGGTCACATGATACCACACTGCAGTGCCCCCTGTTCATATTATACAACAGTTCCTCCAGTGCCCAGTATGCTACATTGTACTACTCCGAGGTCACATGATGCCACACTGCAGTGCCCCCTGTTCATATTATACAACAGTTCCTCCAATTCCCAGTATGCTACATTGTACTACTCCGAGGTCACATGATACCACACTGCAGTGCCCCCTGTTCATATTATACAACAGTTCCTCCAATTCCCAGTATGCTACATTGTACTACTCCGAGGTCACATGATACCACACTGCAGTGCCCCCTGTTCATATTATACAACAGTTCCTCCAGTGCCCAGTATGCTACATTGTACTACTCCGAGGTCACATGATGCCACACTGCAGTGCCCCCTGTTCATATTATACAACAGTTCCTCCAATGTCCAGTATGCTACATTGTACTACTCGGAGGTCACATGATGCCACACTGCAGTGCCCCCTGTTCATATTATACAACAGTTCCTCCAGTGCCCAGTATGCTACATTGTACTACTCTGAGGTCACATGATACCACACTGCAGTGCCCCCTGTTCATATTATACAACAGTTCTTCCAATGCCCAGTATGCTACATTGTACTACTCCGAGGTCACATGATGCCACACTGCAGTGCCCCCTGTTCATATTATACAACAGTTCTTCCAATGCCCAGTATGCTACATTGTACTACTCCGAGGTCACATGATGCCACACTGCATTGCCCTCTGTTCATATTATACAACAGTTCCTCCAATGCCCAGTATGCTACATTGTACTACTCCGAGGTCACATGATGCCACACTGCAGTGCCCTCTGTTCATATTATACAACAGTTCCTACAATGCCCAGTATGCTACATTGTACTACTCCGAGGTCACATGATGCCACACTGCAGTGCCCTCTGTTCATATTATACAACAGTTCCTCCAATGCCCAGTATGCTACATTGTACTACTCCGAGGTCACATGATGCCACACTGCAGTGCCCCCTGTTCATATTATACAACAGTTCCTCCAGTGCCCAGTATGCTACATTGTACTACTCCGAGGTCACATGATGCCACACTGCAGTGCCCCCTGTTCATATTATACAATAGTTCCTCCAGTGCCCAGTATGCTACATTGTACTACTCCGAGGTCACATGATGCCACACTGCAGTGCCCCCTGTTCATATTATACAACAGTTCCTCCAATGCCCAGTATGCTACATTGTACTACTCCGAGGTCACATGATGCCACACTGCAGTGCCCCCTGTTCATATTATACAATAGTTCCTCCAGTGCCCAGTATGCTACATTGTACTACTCCGAGATCACATGATGCCACACTGCAGTGCCCCCTGTACATATTATACAACAGTTCCTACAAAGCCCAGTATGCTACATTGTACTACTCCGAGGTCACATGATGCCACACTGCAGTGCCCCCTGTTCATATTATACAACAGTTCCTCCAATGCCCAGTATGCTACATTGTACTACTCCGAGGTCACATGATGCCACACTGCAGTGCCCCCTGTTCATATTATACAACAGTTCCTCCAATGCCCAGTATGCTACATTGTACTACTCCGAGGTCACATGATGCCACACTGCAGTGCCCTCTGTTCATATTATACAACAGTTCCTACAATGCCCAGTATGCTACATTGTACTACTCCGAGGTCACATGATGCCACACTGCAGTGCCCTCTGTTCATATTATACAACAGTTCCTCCAATGCCCAGTATGCTACATTGTACTACTCCGAGGTCACATGATGCCACACTGCAGTGCCCCCTGTTCATATTATACAACAGTTCCTCCAGTGCCCAGTATGCTACATTGTACTACTCCGAGGTCACATGATGCCACACTGCAGTGCCCCCTGTTCATATTATACAATAGTTCCTCCAGTGCCCAGTATGCTACATTGTACTACTCCGAGGTCACATGATGCCACACTGCAGTGCCCCCTGTTCATATTATACAACAGTTCCTCCAATGCCCAGTATGCTACATTGTACTACTCCGAGGTCACATGATGCCACACTGCAGTGCCCCCTGTTCATATTATACAATAGTTCCTCCAGTGCCCAGTATGCTACATTGTACTACTCCGAGATCACATGATGCCACACTGCAGTGCCCCCTGTACATATTATACAACAGTTCCTACAAAGCCCAGTATGCTACATTGTACTACTCCGAGGTCACATGATGCCACACTGCAGTGCCCCCTGTTCATATTATACAACAGTTCCTCCAATGCCCAGTATGCTACATTGTACTACTCCGAGGTCACATGATGCCACACTGCAGTGCCCCCTGTTCATATTATACAACAGTTCCTACAATGCCCAGTATGCTACATTATACTACCCCGAGGTCACATGATGCCACACTGCAGTGCCCTCTGTTCATATTATACAACAGTTCCTACAATGCCCAGTATGCTACATTATACTACTCCGAGGTCACATGATGCCACACTGCAGTGCCCTCTGTTCATATTATACAACAGTTCCTCCAATGCCCAGTATGCTACATTGTACTACTCCGAGGTCACATGATGCCACACTGCAGTGCCCCCTGTTCATATTATACAACAGTTCCTCCAGTGCCCAGTATGCTACATTGTACTACTCCGAGGTCACATGATACCACACTGCAGTGCCCCCTGTTCATATTATACAACAGTTCCTACAATGCCCAGTATGCTACATTGTACTACTCCGAGGTTACATGATGCCACACTGCAGTGCCCTCTGTTCATATTATACAACAGTTCCTACAATGCCCAGTATGCTACATTATACTACTCCGAGGTCACATGATACCACACTGCAGTGCCCCCTGTATATATTATACAACAGTTCCTCCAATGCCCAGTATGCTACATTGTACTACTCCGAGGTCACATGATGCCACACTGCAGTGCCCCCTGTACATATTATACAACAGTTCCTCCAGTGCCCAGTATGCTACATTGTTCTACTCCGAGGTCACATGATGCCACACTGCAGTGCCCCCTGTACATATTATACAACAGTTCCTCCAATGCCCAGTATGCTACATTGTACTACTCCGAGGTCACATGATGCCACACTGCAGTGCCCTCTGTTCATATTATACAACAGTTCCTACAATGCCCAGTATGCTACATTGTACTACTCCGAGGTCACATGATGCCACACTGCAGTGCCCCCTGTTCATATTATACAACAGTTCCTCTAATGCCCAGTATGCTACATTGTACTACTCAGAGGTCACATGATGCCACAATGCAGTGCCCCCTGTTCATATTATACAACAGTTCCTACAATGCCCAGTATGCTACATTGTACTACTCCGAGGTCACATGATGCCACAATGCAGTGCCCCCTGTTCATATTATACAACAGTTCCTACAATGCCCAGTAGGCTACATTGTACTACTCCGAGGTCACATGATACCACACTGCAGTGCCCCCTGTTCATATTATACAACCGTTCCTACAATGCCCTGTATGCTACATTGTACTACTCCGAGGTCACATGATGCCACACTGCAGTGCCCCCTGTTCATATTATACAACAGTTCCTCCAATGCCCAGTATGGTACATTGTACTACTCCGAGGTCACATGATACCACACTGCAGTGCCCTCTGTTCATATTATACAACAGTTCCTCCAATGCCCTGTAGGCTACATTGTACTACTCCGAGGTCACATGATGCCACACTGCAGTGCCCCCTGTTCATATTATACAACAGTTCCTCAAATGTCCAGTATGCTACATTGTACTACTCCGAGGTCACATGATGCCACACTGCAGTGCCCCCTGTTCATATTATACAACAGTTCCTCAAATGTCCAGTATGCTACATTGTACTACTCCGAGGTCACATGATGCCACACTGCAGTGCCCTCTGTTCATATTATACAACAGTTCCTACAATGCCCAGTATGCTACATTGTACTACTCCGAGGTCACATGATACCACACTGCAGTGCCCTCTGTTCATATTATACAACAGTTCCTCCAATGCCCTGTAGGCTACATTGTACTACTCCGAGGTCACATGATACCACACTGCAGTGCCCTCTGTTCATATTATACAACAGTTCCTCCAATGCCCAGTATGCTACATTGTACTACTCCGAGGTCACATGATGCCACAATGCAGTGCCCCCTGTTCATATTATACAACAGTTCCTCAAATGTCCAGTATGCTACATTGTACTACTCCGAGGTCACATGATGCCACACTGCAGTGCCCCCTGTTCATATTATACAACAGTTCCTCCAATGCCCAGTATGCTACATTGTACTACTCCGAGGTCACATGATGCCACACTGCAGTGCCCTCTGTTCATACTATACAACAGTTCCTCCAATTCCCAGTATGCTACATTGTACTACTCCGAGGTCACATGATGCCACACTGCAGTGCCCCCTGTTCATATTATACAATAGTTCCTCCAGTGCCCAGTATGGTACATTGTACTACTCCGAGGTCACATGATGCCACACTGCAGTGCCCCCTGTTCATATTATACAACAGTTCCTCCAATGCCCAGTATGCTACATTGTACTACTCCGAGGTCACATGATGCCACACTGCAGTGCCCTCTGTTCATATTATACAACAGTTCCTCCAATTCCCAGTATGCTACATTGTACTACTCCGAGGTCACATGATACCACACTGCAGTGCCCCCTGTTCATATTATACAACAGTTCCTCCAATGCCCAGTATGCTACATTGTACTACTCCGAGGTCACATGATGCCATACTGCAGTGCCCCCTGTTCATATTATACAACAGTTCCTCCAGTGCCCAGTATGCTACATTGTACTACTCCGAGGTCACATGATACCACACTGCAGTGCCCCCTGTACATATTATTCAACAGTTCCTCCAGTGCCCAGTATGCTACATTGTACTACTCCGAGGTCATATGATACCACACTGCAGTGCCCCCTGTACATATTATACAACAGTTCCTCCAGTGCCCAGTATGCTACATTGTACTACTCCGAGGTCACATGATGCCACACTGCAGTGCCCCCTGTTCATATTATACAACAGTTCCTACAATGCCCAGTATGCTACATTGTACTACTCCGAGGTCACATGATGCCACACTGCAGTGCCCCCTGTTCATATTATACAACAGTTCCTCCAGTGCCCAGTATGCTACATTGTACTACTCCGAGGTCACATGATGCCACACTGCAGTGCCCCCTGTTCATATTATACAACAGTTCCTACAATGCCCAGTATGCTACATTATGCTACTCCGAGGTCACATGATGCCACACTGCAGTGCCCTCTGTTCATATTATACAACAGTTCCTACAATGCCCAGTATGCTACATTATACTACTCCGAGGTCACATGATGCCACACTGCAGTGCCCTCTGTTCATATTATACAACAGTTCCTCCAATGCCCAGTATGCTACATTGTACTACTCCGAGGTCACATGATGCCACACTGCAGTGCCCCCTGTTCATATTATACAACAGTTCCTCCAGTGCCCAGTATGCTACATTGTACTACTCCGAGGTCACATGATACCACACTGCAGTGCCCCCTATTCATATTATACAACAGTTCCTACAATGCCCAGTATGCTACATTGTACTACTCCGAGGTTACATGATGCCACACTGCAGTGCCCTCTGTTCATATTATACAACAGTTCCTACAATGCCCAGTATGCTACATTATACTACTCCGAGGTCACATGATACCATACTGCAGTGCCCCCTGTATATATTATACAACAGTTCCTCCAATGCCCAGTATGCTACATTGTACTACTCCGAGGTCACATGATGCCACACTGCAGTGCCCCCTGTACATATTATACAACAGTTCCTCCAGTGCCCAGTATGCTACATTGTTCTACTCCGAGGTCACATGATGCCACACTGCAGTGCCCCCTGTACATATTATACAACAGTTCCTCCAATGCCCAGTATGCTACATTGTACTACTCCGAGGTCACATGATGCCACACTGCAGTGCCCTCTGTTCATATTATACAACAGTTCCTACAATGCCCAGTATGCTACATTGTACTACTCCGAGGTCACATGATGCCACACTGCAGTGCCCCCTGTTCATATTATACAACAGTTCCTCCAATGCCCAGTATGCTACATTGTACTACTCCGAGGTCACATGATGCCACAATGCAGTGCCCCCTGTTCATATTATACAACAGTTCCTCAAATGTCCAGTATGCTACATTGTACTACTCCGAGGTCACATGATGCCACACTGCAGTGCCCCCTGTTCATATTATACAACAGTTTCTCCAATGCCCAGTATGCTACATTGTACTACTCCGAGGTCACATGATGCCACACTGCAGTGCCCTCTGTTCATACTATACAACAGTTCCTCCAATTCCCAGTATGCTACATTGTACTACTCCGAGGTCACATGATGCCACACTGCAGTGCCCCCTGTTCATATTATACAATAGTTCCTCCAGTGCCCAGTATGGTACATTGTACTACTCCGAGGTCACATGATGCCACACTGCAGTGCCCCCTGTTCATATTATACAACAGTTCCTCCAATGCCCAGTATGCTACATTGTACTACTCCGAGGTCACATGATGCAACACTGCAGTGCCCTCTGTTCATATTATACAACAGTTCCTCCAATTCCCAGTATGCTACATTGTACTACTCCGAGGTCACATGATACCACACTGCAGTGCCCCCTGTTCATATTATACAACAGTTCCTCCAATGCCCAGTATGCTACATTGTACTACTCCGAGGTCACATGATGCCATACTGCAGTGCCCCCTGTTCATATTATACAACAGTTCCTCCAGTGCCCAGTATGCTACATTGTACTACTCCGAGGTCACATGATACCACACTGCAGTGCCCCCTGTACATATTATTCAACAGTTCCTCCAGTGCCCAGTATGCTACATTGTACTACTCCGAGGTCACATGATACCACACTGCAGTGCCCCCTGTACATATTATACAACAGTTCCTCCAGTGCCCAGTATGCTACATTGTACTACTCCAAGGTCACATGATGCCACACTGCAGTGCCCCCTGTTCACATTATACAATAGTTCCTTCAATGCCCAGTATGCTACATTGTACTACTCCGAGGTCACATGATACCACACTGCAGTGCCCTCTGTTCATATTATACAACAGTTCCCCCTGTGCCCAGTATGCTACATTGTACTACTCCGAGGTCACATGATGCCACACTGCAGTGCCCCCTGTTCATATTATACAACAGTTCCTACAATGCCCAGTATGCTACATTGTACTACTCCGAGGTCACATGATGCCACACTGCAGTGCCCCCTGTTCATATTATACAACAGTTCCTCCAGTGCCCAGTATGCTACATTGTACTACTCCGAGGTCACATGATGCCACACTGCAGTGCCCCCTGTTCATATTATACAACAGTTCCTACAATGCCCAGTATGCTACATTGTACTACTCCGAGGTCACATGATGCCACACTGCAGTGCCCCCTGTTCATATTATACAACAGTTCCTCCAGTGCCCAGTATGCTACATTGTACTACTCCGAGGTCACATGATGCCACACTGCAGTGCCCCCTGTTCATATTATACAACAGTTCCTACAATGCCCAGTATGCTACATTATACTACTCCGAGGTCACATGATGCCACACTGCAGTGCCCTCTGTTCATATTATACAACAGTTCCTACAATGCCCAGTATGCTACATTATACTACTCCGAGGTCACATGATGCCACACTGCAGTGCCCTCTGTTCATATTATACAACAGTTCCTCCAATGCCCAGTATTCTACATTGTACTACTCCGAGGTCACATGATGCCACACTGCAGTGCCCCCTGTTCATATTATACAACAGTTCCTACAATGCCCAGTATGCTACATTATACTACTCCGAGGTCACATGATACCACACTGCAGTGCCCCCTGTTCATATTATACAACAGTTCCTACAATGCCCAGTATGCTACATTGTACTACTCCGAGGTTACATGATGCCACACTGCAGTGCCCTCTGTTCATATTACACAACAGTTCCTACAATGCCCAGTATGCTACATTATACTACTCCGAGGTCACATGATACCACACTGCAGTGCCCCCTGTATATATTATACAACAGTTCCTCCAATGCCCAGTATGCTACATTGTACTACTCCGAGGTCACATGATGCCACACTGCAGTGCCCCCTGTACATATTATACAACAGTTCCTCCAGTGCCCAGTATGCTACATTGTTCTACTCCGAGGTCACATGATGCCACACTGCAGTGCCCCCTGTACATATTATACAACAGTTCCTCCAATGCCCAGTATGCTACATTGTACTACTCCGAGGTCACATGATGCCACTCTGCAGTGCCCTCTGTTCATATTATACAACAGTTCCTACAATGCCCAGTATGCTACATTGTACTACTCCGAGGTCACATGATGCCACACTGCAGTGCCCCCTGTTCATATTATACAACAGTTCCTCCAATGCCCAGTATGCTACATTGTACTACTCCGAGGTCACATGATGCCACAATGCAGTGCCCCCTGTTCATATTATACAACAGTTCCTACAATGCCCAGTATGCTACATTGTACTACTCCGAGGTCACATGATACCACACTGCAGTGCCCCCTGTTCATATTATACAACAGTTCCTACAATGCCCTGTATGCTACATTGTACTACTCCGAGGTCACATGATGCCACACTGCAGTGCCCCCTGTTCATATTATACAACAGTTCCTCCAATGCCCAGTATGGTACATTGTACTACTCCGAGGTCACATGATACCACACTGCAGTGCCCTCTGTTCATATTATACAACAGTTCCTCCAATGCCCTGTAGGCTACATTGTACTACTCCGAGGTCACATGATGCCACACTGCAGTGCCCCCTGTTCATATTATACAACAGTTCCTCAAATGTCCAGTATGCTACATTGTACTACTCCGAGGTCACATGATGCCACACTGCAGTGCCCCCTGTTCATATTATACAACAGTTCCTCAAATGTCCAGTATGCTACATTGTACTACTCCGAGGTCACATGATGCCACACTGCAGTGCCCTCTGTTCATATTATACAACAGTTCCTCCAATGCCCAGTATGCTACATTGTACTACTCCGAGGTCACATGATACCACACTGCAGTGCCCTCTGTTCATATTATACAACAGTTCCTCCAATGCCCTGTAGGCTACATTGTACTACTCCGAGGTCACATGATACCACACTGCAGTGCCCTCTGTTCATATTATACAACAGTTCCTCCAATGCCCAGTATGCTACATTGTACTACTCCGAGGTCACATGATGCCACAATGCAGTGCCCCCTGTTCATATTATACAACAGTTCCTCAAATGTCCAGTATGCTACATTGTACTACTCCGAGGTCACATGATGCACACTGCAGTGCCCCCTGTTCATATTATACAACAGTTCCTCAAATGTCCAGTATGCTACATTGTACTACTCCGAGGTCACATGATGCCACACTGCAGTACCCCCTGTACATATTATACAACAGTTCCTCCAATGCCCAGTAGTCTACATTGTACTACTCCGAGGTCACATGATACCACACTGCAGTGCCCCCTGTTCATATTATACAACAGTTCCTCCAATGCCCAGTATGCTACATTGTACTACTCCGAGGTCACATGATGTCACACTGCAGTGCCCTCTGTTCATATTATACAACAGTTCCTCCAATTCCCAGTATGCTACATTGTACTACTCCGAGGTCACATGATACCACACTGCAGTGCCCCCTGTTCATATTATACAACAGTTCCTCCAATGCCCAGTATGCTACATTGTACTACTCCGAGGTCACATGATGCCACACTGCAGTGCCCCCTGTTCATATTATACAACAGTTCCTCCAGTGCCCAGTATGCTACATTGTACTACTTCGAGGTCACATGATACCACACTGCAGTGCCCCCTGTACATATTATACAACAGTTCCTCCAGTGCCCAGTATGCTACATTGTACTACTCCGAGGTCACATGATACCACACTGCAGTGCCCCCTGTTCATATTATACAACAGTTCCTTCAATGCCCAGTATGCTAAATTGTACTACTCCGAGGTCACATGATACCACACTGCAGTGCCCTCTGTTCATATTATACAACAGTTCCTCCAATGCCCAGTATGCTACATTGTACTACTCCGAGGTCACATGATACCACAATGCAGTGCCCTCTGTTCATATTATACAACAGTTCCTCCAATTCCCAGTATGCTACATTGTACTACTCCGAGGTCACATGATACCACACTGCAGTGCCCCCTGTTCATATTATACAACAGTTCCTCCAATTCCCAGTATGCTACATTGTACTACTCCGAGGTCACATGATGCCACACTGCAGTGCCCCCTGTTCATATTATACAATAGTTCCTCCAGTGCCCAGTATGGTACATTGTACTACTCCGAGGTCACATGATGCCACACTGCAGTGCCCCCTGTTCATATTATACAACAGTTCCTCCAATGCCCGGTATGCTACATTGTACTACTCCGAGGTCACATTATGCCACACTGCAGTGCCCCCTGTTCTTATTATACAACAGTTCCTACAATGCCCTGTAGGCTACATTGTACTACTCCGAGGTCACATGATGCCACACTGCAGTGCCCTCTGTACATATTATACAACAGTTCCTCCAATGCCCAGTATGCTACATTGTACTACTCCGAGGTCACATGATGCCACACTGCAGGGCCCTCTGTTCATATTATACAACAGTTCCTCCAATGCCCAGTATGCTACATTGTACTACTCCGAGGTCACATGATGCCACACTGCAGTGCCCCCTGTTCATATTATACAACAGTTCCTCCAGTGCCCAGTATGCTACATTGTACTACTCCGAGGTCACATGATGCCACACTGCAGTGCCCTCTGTTCATATTAT
Organism: Pseudophryne corroboree; assembly: GCF_028390025.1. Lineage (NCBI taxonomy): Eukaryota > Metazoa > Chordata > Amphibia > Anura > Myobatrachidae > Pseudophryne > Pseudophryne corroboree. The sequence goes on along the minus strand of NC_086449.1, from coordinate 2,620,145 downwards.
ACAACAGTTCCTCCAATGCCCAGTATGCTACATTGTACTACTCCGAGGTCACATGATGCCACACTGCAGTGCCCTCTGTTCATACTATACAACAGTTCCTCCAATTCCCAGTATGCTACATTGTACTACTCCGAGGTCACATGATGCCACACTGCAGTGCCCCCTGTTCATATTATACAATAGTTCCTCCAGTGCCCAGTATGGTACATTGTACTACTCCGAGGTCACATGATGCCACACTGCAGTGCCCCCTGTTCATATTATACAACAGTTCCTCCAATGCCCAGTATGCTACATTGTACTACTCCGAGGTCACATGATGCCACACTGCAGTGCCCTCTGTTCATATTATACAACAGTTCCTCCAATTCCCAGTATGCTACATTGTACTACTCCGAGGTCACATGATACCACACTGCAGTGCCCCCTGTTCATATTATACAACAGTTCCTCCAATGCCCAGTATGCTACATTGTACTACTCCGAGGTCACATGATGCCATACTGCAGTGCCCCCTGTTCATATTATACAACAGTTCCTCCAGTGCCCAGTATGCTACATTGTACTACTCCGAGGTCACATGATACCACACTGCAGTGCCCCCTGTACATATTATTCAACAGTTCCTCCAGTGCCCAGTATGCTACATTGTACTACTCCGAGGTCACATGATACCACACTGCAGTGCCCCCTGTACATATTATACAACAGTTCCTCCAGTGCCCAGTATGCTACATTGTACTACTCCGAGGTCACATGATGCCACACTACAGTGCCCCCTGTTCATATTATACAATAGTTCCTTCAATGCCCAGTATGCTACATTGTACTACTCCGAGGTCACATGATACCACACTGCAGTGCCCTCTGTTCATATTATACAACAGTTCCCCCTGTGCCCAGTATGCTACATTGTACTACTCCGAGGTCACATGATGCCACACTGCAGTGCCCCCTGTTCATATTATACAACAGTTCCTACAATGCCCAGTATGCTACATTGTACTACTCCGAGGTCACATGATGCCACACTGCAGTGCCCTCTGTTCATATTATACAACAGTTCCTCCAGTGCCCAGTATGCTACATTGTACTACTCCGAGGTCACATGATGCCACACTGCAGTGCCCCCTGTTTATATTATACAACAGTTCCTCCAGTGCCCAGTATGCTACATTGTACTACTCCGAGGTCACATGATGCCACACTGCAGTGCCCTCTGTTCATATTATACAACAGTTCCTACAATGCCCAGTATGCTACATTGTACTACTCCGAGGTCACATGATGCCACACTGCAGTGCCCCCTGTTCATATTATACAACAGTTCCTCCAATGCCCAGTATGGTACATTGTACTACTCCGAGGTCACATGATACCACACTGCAGTGCCCTCTGTTCATATTATACAACAGTTCCTCCAATGCCCTGTAGGCTACATTGTACTACTCCGAGGTCACATGATGCCACACTGCAGTGCCCCCTGTTCATATTATACAACATTTACTCAAATGTCCAGTATGCTACATTGTACTACTCCGAGGTCACATGATGCCACACTGCAGTGCCCCCTGTTCATATTATACAACAGTTCCTCAAATGTCCAGTATGCTACATTGTACTACTCCGAGGTCACATGATGCCACACTGCAGTGCCCTCTGTTCATATTATACAACAGTTCCTAAAATGCCCAGTATGCTACATTGTACTACTCCGAGGTCACATGATACCACACTGCAGTGCCCTCTGTTCATATTATACAACAGTTCCTCCAATGCCCTGTAGGCTACATTGTACTACTCCGAGGTCACATGATACCACACTGCAGTGCCCTCTGTTCATATTATACAACAGTTCCTCCAATGCCCAGTATGCTACATTGTACTACTCCGAGGTCACATGATGCCACAATGCAGTGCCCCCTGTTCATATTATACAACAGTTCCTCAAATGTCCAGTATGCTACATTGTACTACTCCGAGGTCACATGATGCCACACTGCAGTGCCCCCTGTTCATATTATACAACAGTTCCTCAAATGTCCAGTATGCTACATTGTACTACTCCGAGGTCACATGATGCCACACTGCAGTGCCCCCTGTACATATTATACAACAGTTCCTCCAATGCCCAGTAGGCTACATTGTACTACTCCGAGGTCACATGATACCACACTGCAGTGCCCCCTGTTCATATTATACAACAGTTCCTCCAATGCCCAGTATGCTACATTGTACTACTCCGAGGTCACATGATGTCACACTGCAGTGCCCTCTGTTCATATTATACAACAGTTCCTCCAATTCCCAGTATGCTACATTGTACTACTCCGAGGTCACATGATACCACACTGCAGTGCCCCCTGTTCATATTATACAACAGTTCCTCCAATGCCCAGTATGCTACATTGTACTACTCCGAGGTCACATGATGCCACACTGCAGTGCCCCCTGTTCATATTATACAACAGTTCCTCCAGTGCCCAGTATGCTACATTGTACTACTCCGAGGTCACATGATACCACACTGCAGTGCCCCCTGTACATATTATACAACAGTTCCTCCAGTGCCCAATATGCTACATTGTACTACTCCGAGGTCACATGATACCACACTGCAGTGCCCCCTGTTCATATTATACAACAGTTCCTTCAATGCCCAGTATGCTAAATTGTACTACTCCGAGGTCACATGATACCACACTGCAGTGCCCTCTGTTCATATTATACAACAGTTCCTCCAATTCCCAGTATGCTACATTGTACTACTCCGAGGTCACATGATACCACACTGCAGTGCCCCCTGTTCATATTATACAACAGTTCCTCCAATTCCCAGTATGCTACATTGTACTACTCCGAGGTCACATGATGCCACACTGCAGTGCCCCCTGTTCATATTATACAATAGTTCCTCCAGTGCCCAGTATGGTACATTGTACTACTCCGAGGTCACATGATGCCACACTGCAGTGCCCCCTGTTCATATTATACAACAGTTCCTCCAATGCCCGGTATGCTACATTGTACTACTCCGAGGTCACATGATGCCACACTGCAGTGCCCCCTGTTCTTATTATACAACAGTTCCTACAATGCCCTGTAGGCTACATTGTACTACTCCGAGGTCACATGATGCCACACTGCAGTGCCCTCTGTACATATTATACAACAGTTCCTCCAATGCCCAGTATGCTACATTATACTACTCCGAGGTCACATGATGCCACACTGCAGTGCCCTCTGTTCATATTATACAACAGTTCCTCCAATGCCCAGTATGCTACATTGTACTACTCCGAGGTCACATGATGCCACACTGCAGTGCCCCCTGTTCATATTATACAACAGTTCCTCCAGTGCCCAGTATGCTACATTGTACTACTCCGAGGTCACATGATGCCACACTGCAGTGCCCTCTGTTCATATTATACAACAGTTCCTCCAATGCCCAGTATGCTACATTGTACTACTCCGAGGTCACATGATGCCACACTGCAGTGCCCTCTGTTCATACTATACAACAGTTCCTCCAATTCCCAGTATGCTACATTGTACTACTCCGAGGTCACATGATGCCACACTGCAGTGCCCCCTGTTCATATTATACAATAGTTCCTCCAGTGCCCAGTATGGTACATTGTACTACTCCGAGGTCACATGATGCCACACTGCAGTGCCCCCTGTTCATATTATACAACAGTTCCTCCAATGCCCAGTATGCTACATTGTACTACTCCGAGGTCACATGATGCCACACTGCAGTGCCCTCTGTTCATATTATACAACAGTTCCTCCAATTCCCAGTATGCTACATTGTACTACTCCGAGGTCACATGATACCACACTGCAGTGCCCCCTGTTCATATTATACAACAGTTCCTCCAATGCCCAGTATGCTACATTGTACTACTCCGAGGTCACATGATACCACACTGCAGTGCCCCCTGTTCATATTATACAACAGTTCCTCCAATGCCCAGTATGCTACATTGTACTACTCCGAGGTCACATGATGCCATACTGCAGTGCCCCCTGTTCATATTATACAACAGTTCCTCCAGTGCCCAGTATGCTACATTGTACTACTCCGAGGTCACATGATACCACACTGCAGTGCCCCCTGTACATATTATTCAACAGTTCCTCCAGTGCCCAGTATGCTACATTGTACTACGCAGAGGTCACATGATACCACACTGCAGTGCCCCCTGTACATATTATACAACAGTTCCTCCAGTGCCCAGTATGCTACATTGTACTACTCCGAGGTCACATGATGCCACACTGCAGTGCCCCCTGTTCATATTATACAATAGTTCCTTCAATGCCCAGCATGCTACATTGTACTACTCCGAGGTCACATGATACCACACTGCAGTGCCCTCTGTTCATATTATACAACAGTTCCCCCTGTGCCCAGCATGCTACATTGTACTACTCCGAGGTCACATGATGCCACACTGCAGTGCCCCCTGTTCATATTATACAACAGTTCCTACAATGCCCAGTATGCTACATTGTACTACTCCGAGGTCACATGATGCCACACTGCAGTGCCCCCTGTTCATATTATACAACAGTTCCTCCAGTGCCCAGTATGCTACATTGTACTACTCCGAGGTCACATGATGCCACACTGCAGTGCCCCCTGTTTATATTATACAACAGTTCCTCCAGTGCCCAGTATGCTACATTGTACTACTCCGAGGTCACATGATGCCACACTGCAGTGCCCTCTGTTCATATTATACAACAGTTCCTACAATGCCCAGTATGCTACATTGTACTACTCTGAGGTCACATGATACCACACTGCAGTGCCCTCTGTTCATATTATACAACAGTTCCTACAATGCCCAGTATGCTACATTGTACTACTCCGAGGTCACATGATACCACACTGCAGTGCCCCCTGATCATATTATACAACAGTTCCTCCAATGTCCAGTATGCTACATTGTACTACTCCAAGGTCACATGATACCACACTGCAGTGCCCCCTGTTCATATTATACAACAGTTCCTCCAGTGCCCAGTATGCTACATTGTACTACTCCGAGGTCACATGATGTCACACTGCAGTGCCCCCTGTTTATAATATACAACAGTTCCTACAATGCCCAGTATGCTACATTGTACTACTCCGAGGTCACATGATGTCACACTGCAGTGCCCCCTGTTCATATTATACAACAGTTCCTACAATGCCCAGTATGCTACATTGTACTACTCCGAGGTCACATGATGCCACACTGCAGTGCCCCCTGTTCATATTATACAACAGTTCCTCCAAAGCCCAGTATGCTACATTGTACTACTCCGAGGTCACATGATACCACACTGCAGTGCCCCCTGTACATATTATACAACAGTTCCTACAAAGCCCAGTATACTACATTGTACTACTCCGAGGTCACATGATACCACACTGCAGTGCCCTCTGTTCATATTATACAACAGTTCCTACAATGCCCAGTATGCTACATTGTACTACTCCGAGGTCACATGATGCCACACTGCAGTGCCCTCTGTTCATATTATACAACAGTTCCTCCAATTCCCAGTATGTTACATTGTACTACTCTGAGGTCACATGATACCACACTGCAGTGCCCCCTGTTCATATTATACAATAGTTCCTCCAGTGCCCAGTATGGTACATTGTACTACTCCGAGGTCACATGATGCCACACTGCAGTGCCCCCTGTTCATATTATACAACAGTTCCTCCAATGCCCAGTATGCTACATTGTACTACTCCGAGGTCACATGATGCCACACTGCAGTGCCCTCTGTTCATATTATACAACAGTTCCTCCAATTCCCAGTATGCTACATTGTACTACTCCGAGGTCACATGATACCACACTGCAGTGCCCCCTGTTCATATTATACAACAGTTCCTCCAATGCCCAGTATGCTACATTGTACTACTCCGAGGTCACATGATGCCACACTGCAGTGCCCCCTGTTCATATTATACAACAGTTCCTCCAGTGCCCAGTATGCTACATTGTACTACTCCGAGGTCACATGATACCACACTGCAGTGCCCCCTGTACATATTATACAACAGTTCCTCCAGTGCCCAGTATGCTACATTGTACTACTCCGAGGTCACATGATGCCACACTGCAGTGCCCTCTGTTCATATTATACAACAGTTCCTACAATGCCCAGTATGCTACATTGTACTACTCCGAGGTCACATGATGCCACACTGCAGTGCCCCCTGTTCATATTATACAACAGTTCCTCCAATGCCCAGTATGGTACATTGTACTACTCCGAGGTCACATGATACCACACTGCAGTGCCCTCTGTTCATATTATACAACAGTTCCTCCAATGCCCTGTAGGCTACATTGTACTACTCCGAGGTCACATGATGCCACACTGCAGTGCCCCCTGTTCATATTATACAACATTTACTCAAATGTCCAGTATGCTACATTGTACTACTCCGAGGTCACATGATGCCACACTGCAGTGCCCCCTGTTCATATTATACAACAGTTCCTCAAATGTCCAGTATGCTACATTGTACTACTCCGAGGTCACATGATGCCACACTGCAGTGCCCTCTGTTCATATTATACAACAGTTCCTACAATGCCCAGTATGCTACATTGTACTACTCCGAGGTCACATGATACCACACTGCAGTGCCCTCTGTTCATATTATACAACAGTTCCTCCAATGCCCTGTAGGCTACATTGTACTACTCCGAGGTCACATGATACCACACTGCAGTGCCCTCTGTTCATATTATACAACAGTTCCTCCAATGCCCAGTATGCTACATTGTACTACTCCGAGGTCACATGATGCCACAATGCAGTGCCCCCTGTTCATATTATACAACAGTTCCTCAAATGTCCAGTATGCTACATTGTATTACTCCGAGGTCACATGATGCCACACTGCAGTGCCCCCTGTTCATATTATACAACAGTTCCTCAAATGTCCAGTATGCTACATTGTACTACTCCGAGGTCACATGATGCCACACTGCAGTGCCCCCTGTACATATTATACAACAGTTCCTCCAATGCCCAGTAGGCTACATTGTACTACTCCGAGGTCACATGATACCACACTGCAGTGCCCCCTGTTCATATTATACAACAGTTCCTCCAATGCCCAGTATGCTACATTGTACTACTCCGAGGTCACATGATGTCACACTGCAGTGCCCTCTGTTCATATTATACAACAGTTCCTCCAATTCCCAGTATGCTACATTGTACTACTCCGAGGTCACATGATACCACACTGCAGTGCCCCCTGTTCATATTATACAACAGTTCCTCCAATGCCCAGTATGCTACATTGTACTACTCCGAGGTCACATGATGCCACACTGCAGTGCCCCCTGTTCATATTATACAACAGTTCCTTCAATGCCCAGTATGCTAAATTGTACTACTCCGAGGTCACATGATACCACACTGCAGTGCCCTCTGTTCATATTATACAACAGTTCCTCCAATTCCCAGTATGCTACATTGTACTACTCCGAGGTCACATGATACCACACTGCAGTGCCCCCTGTTCATATTATACAACAGTTCCTCCAATTCCCAGTATGCTACATTGTACTACTCCGAGGTCACATGATGCCACACTGCAGTGCCCCCTGTTCATATTATACAATAGTTCCTCCAGTGCCCAGTATGGTACATTGTACTACTCCGAGGTCACATGATGCCACACTGCAGTGCCCCCTGTTCATATTATACAACAGTTCCTCCAATGCCCGGTATGCTACATTGTACTACTCCGAGGTCACATGATGCCACACTGCAGTGCCCCCTGTTCTTATTATACAACAGTTCCTACAATGCCCTGTAGGCTACATTGTACTACTCCGAGGTCACATGATGCCACACTGCAGTGCCCTCTGTACATATTATACAACAGTTCCTCCAATGCCCAGTATGCTACATTGTACTACTCCGAGGTCACATGATGCCACACTGCAGTGCCCTCTGTTCATATTATACAACAGTTCCTCCAATGCCCAGTATGCTACATTGTACTACTCCGAGGTCACATGATGCCACACTGCAGTGCCCTCTGTTCATATTATACAACAGTTCCTCCAATGCCCAGTATGCTACATTGTACTACTCCGAGGTCACATGATGCCACACTGCAGTGCCCCCTGTTCATATTATACAACAGTTCCTCCAGTGCCCAGTATGCTACATTGTACTACTCCGAGGTCACATGATGCCACACTGCAGTGCCCTCTGTTCATATTATACAACAGTTCCTCCAATGCCCAGTATGCTACATTGTAGTACTCCGAGGTCACATGATGCCACACTGCAGTGCCCTCTGTTCATACTATACAACAGTTCCTCCAATTCCCAGTATGCTACATTGTACTACTCCGAGGTCACATGATACCACACTGCAGTGCCCCCTGTTCATATTATACAACAGTTCCTTCAATGCCCAGTATGCTAAATTGTACTACTCCGAGGTCACATGATACCACACTGCAGTGCCCTCTGTTCATATTATACAACAGTTCCTCCAATTCCCAGTATGCTACATTGTACTACTCCGAGGTCACATGATACCACACTGCAGTGCCCCCTGTTCATATTATACAACAGTTCCTCCAATTCCCAGTATGCTACATTGTACTACTCCGAGGTCACATGATGCCACACTGCAGTGCCCCCTGTTCATATTATACAATAGTTCCTCCAGTGCCCAGTATGGTACATTGTACTACTCCGAGGTCACATGATGCCACACTGCAGTGCCCCCTGTTCATATTATACAACAGTTCCTCCAATGCCCGGTATGCTACATTGTACTACTCCGAGGTCACATGATGCCACACTGCAGTGCCCCCTGTTCTTATTATACAACAGTTCCTACAATGCCCTGTAGGCTACATTGTACTACTCCGAGGTCACATGATGCCACACTGCAGTGCCCTCTGTACATATTATACAACAGTTCCTCCAATGCCCAGTATGCTACATTGTACTACTCCGAGGTCACATGATGCCACACTGCAGTGCCCTCTGTTCATATTATACAACAGTTCCTCCAATGCCCAGTATGCTACATTGTACTACTCCGAGGTCACATGATGCCACACTGCAGTGCCCCCTGTTCATATTATACAACAGTTCCTCCAGTGCCCAGTATGCTACATTGTACTACTCCGAGGTCACATGATGCCACACTGCAGTGCCCTCTGTTCATATTATACAACAGTTCCTCCAATGCCCAGTATGCTACATTGTACTACTCCGAGGTCACATGATGCCACACTGCAGTGCCCTCTGTTCATACTATACAACAGTTCCTCCAATTCCCAGTATGCTACATTGTACTACTCCGAGGTCACATGATGCCACACTGCAGTGCCCCCTGTTCATATTATACAATAGTTCCTCCAGTGCCCAGTATGGTACATTGTACTACTCCGAGGTCACATGATGCCACACTGCAGTGCCCCCTGTTCATATTATACAACAGTTCCTCCAATGCCCGGTATGCTACATTGTACTACTCCGAGGTCACATGATGCCACACTGCAGTGCCCCCTGTTCTTATTATACAACAGTTCCTACAATGCCCTGTAGGCTACATTGTACTACTCCGAGGTCACATGATGCCACACTGCAGTGCCCTCTGTACATATTATACAACAGTTCCTCCAATGCCCAGTATGCTACATTGTACTACTCCGAGGTCACATGATGCCACACTGCAGTGCCCTCTGTTCATATTATACAACAGTTCCTCCAATGCCCAGTATGCTACATTGTACTACTCCGAGGTCACATGATGCCACACTGCAGTGCCCTCTGTTCATATTATACAACAGTTCCTCCAATGCCCAGTATGCTACATTGTACTACTCCGAGGTCACATGATGCCACACTGCAGTGCCCCCTGTTCATATTATACAACAGTTCCTCCAGTGCCCAGTATGCTACATTGTACTACTCCGAGGTCACATGATGCCACACTGCAGTGCCCTCTGTTCATATTATACAACAGTTCCTCCAATGCCCAGTATGCTACATTGTACTACTCCGAGGTCACATGATGCCACACTGCAGTGCCCTCTGTTCATACTATACAACAGTTCCTCCAATTCCCAGTATGCTACATTGTACTACTCCGAGGTCACATGATACCACACTGCAGTGCCCCCTGTTCATATTATACAACAGTTCCTTCAATGCCCAGTATGCTAAATTGTACTACTCCGAGGTCACATGATACCACACTGCAGTGCCCTCTGTTCATATTATACAACAGTTCCTCCAATTCCCAGTATGCTACATTGTACTACTCCGAGGTCACATGATACCACACTGCAGTGCCCCCTGTTCATATTATACAACAGTTCCTCCAATTCCCAGTATGCTACATTGTACTACTCCGAGGTCACATGATGCCACACTGCAGTGCCCCCTGTTCATATTATACAATAGTTCCTCCAGTGCCCAGTATGGTACATTGTACTACTCCGAGGTCACATGATGCCACACTGCAGTGCCCCCTGTTCATATTATACAACAGTTCCTCCAATGCCCGGTATGCTACATTGTACTACTCCGAGGTCACATGATGCCACACTGCAGTGCCCCCTGTTCTTATTATACAACAGTTCCTACAATGCCCTGTAGGCTACATTGTACTACTCCGAGGTCACATGATGCCACACTGCAGTGCCCTCTGTACATATTATACAACAGTTCCTCCAATGCCCAGTATGCTACATTGTACTACTCCGAGGTCACATGATGCCACACTGCAGTGCCCTCTGTTCATATTATACAACAGTTCCTCCAATGCCCAGTATGCTACATTGTACTACTCCGAGGTCACATGATGCCACACTGCAGTGCCCCCTGTTCATATTATACAACAGTTCCTCCAGTGCCCAGTATGCTACATTGTACTACTCCGAGGTCACATGATGCCACACTGCAGTGCCCTCTGTTCATATTATACAACAGTTCCTCCAATGCCCAGTATGCTACATTGTACTACTCCGAGGTCACATGATGCCACACTGCAGTGCCCTCTGTTCATACTATACAACAGTTCCTCCAATTCCCAGTATGCTACATTGTACTACTCCGAGGTCACATGATGCCACACTGCAGTGCCCCCTGTTCATATTATACAATAGTTCCTCCAGTGCCCAGTATGGTACATTGTACTACTCCGAGGTCACATGATGCCACACTGCAGTGCCCCCTGTTCATATTATACAATAGTTCCTCCAGTGCCCAGTATGGTACATTGTACTACTCCGAGGTCACATGATGCCACACTGCAGTGCCCCCTGTTCATATTATACAACAGTTCCTCCAATGCCCAGTATGCTACATTGTACTACTCCGAGGTCACATGATGCCACACTGCAGTGCCCTCTGTTCATATTATACAACAGTTCCTCCAATTCCCAGTATGCTACATTGTACTACTCCGAGGTCACATGATACCACACTGCAGTGCCCCCTGTTCATATTATACAACAGTTCCTCCAATGCCCAGTATGCTACATTGTACTACTCCGAGGTCACATGATGCCACAATGCAGTGCCCCCTGTTCATATTATACAACAGTTCCTCCAGTGCCCAGTATGCTACATTGTACTACTCCGAGGTCACATGATACCACACTGCAGTGCCCCCTGTACATATTATACAACAGTTCCTCCAGTGCCCAGTATGCTACATTGTACTACTCCGAGGTCACATGATGCCACACTGCAGTGCCCTCTGTTCATATTATACAACAGTTCCTACAATGCCCAGTATGCTACATTGTACTACTCCGAGGTCACATGATACCACACTGCAGTGCCCTCTGTTCATATTATACAACAGTTCCTACAATGCCCAGTATGCTACATTGTACTACTCCGAGGTCACATGATACCACACTGCAGTGCCCCCTGATCATATTATACAACAGTTCCTCCAATGTCCAGTATGCTACATTGTACTATTCCAAGGTCACATGATGCCACACTGCAGTGCCCCCTGTTCATATTATACAACAGTTCCTCCAGTGCCCAGTATGCTACATTGTACTACTCCGAGGTCACATGATGTCACACTGCAGTGCCCCCTGTTTATATTATACAACAGTTCCTCCAGTGCCCAGTATGCTACATTGTACTACTCCGAGGTCACATGATGTCACACTGCAGTGCCCCCTGTTTATATTATACAACAGTTCCTACAATGCCCAGTATGCTACATTGTACTACTCCGAGGTCACATGATGTCACACTGCAGTGCCCCCTGTTCATATTATACAACAGTTCCTACAATGCCCAGTATGCTACATTGTACTACTCCGAGGTCACATGATGCCACACTGCAGTGCCCCCTGTTCATATTATACAACAGTTCCTCCAATGCCCAGTATGCTACATTGTACTACTCCGAGGTCACATGATACCACACTGCAGTGCCCCCTGTACATATTATACAACAGTTCCTACAAAGCCCAGTATGCTACATTGTACTACTCCGAGGTCACATGATACCACACTGCAGTGCCCTCTGTTCATATTATACAACAGTTCCTACAATGCCCAGTATGCTACATTGTACTACTCCGAGGTCACATGATGCCACACTGCAGTGCCCTCTGTTCATATTATACAACAGTTCCTCCAATGCCCAGTATGCTACATTGTACTACTCCGAGGTCACATGATACCACACTGCAGTGCCCCCTGTTCATATTATACAACAGTTCCTCCAATGCCCAGTATGCTACATTGTACTACTCCGAGGTCACATGATGCCACACTGCAGTGCCCCCTGTTCATATTATACAACAGTTCCTCCAGTGCCCAGTATGCTACATTGTACTACTCCGAGGTCACATGATACCACACTGCAGTGCCCCCTGTACATATTATACAACAGTTCCTCCAGTGCCCAGTATGCTACATTGTACTACTCCGAGGTCACATGATACCACACTGCAGTGCCCCCTGTACATATTATACAACAGTTCCTCCAGTGCCCAGTATGCTACATTGTACTACTCCGAGGTCACATGATGCCACACTGCAGTGCCCCCTGTTCATATTATACAATAGTTCCTTCAATGCCCAGTATGCTACATTGTAGTACTCCGAGGTCACATGATACCACACTGCAGTGCCCTCTGTTCATATTATACAACAGTTCCCCCTGTGCCCAGTATGCTACATTGTACTACTCCGAGGTCACATGATGCCACACTGCAGTGCCCCCTGTTCATATTATACAACAGTTCCTACAATGCCCAGTATGCTACATTGTACTACTCCGAGGTCACATGATGCCACACTGCAGTGCCCCCTGTTCATATTATACAACAGTTCCTCCAGTGCCCAGTATGCTACATTGTACTACTCCGAGGTCACATGATGCCACACTGCAGTGCCCCCTGTTTATATTATACAACAGTTCCTACAATGCCCAGTATGCTACATTGTACTACTCCGAGGTCACATGATACCACACTGCAGTGCCCCCTGTTCATATTATACAACAGTTCCTACAATGCCCAGTATGCTACATTGTACTACTCCGAGGTCACATGATGCCACACTGCAGTGCCCCCTGTTCATATTATACAACAGTTCCTCCAATGTCCAGTATGCTACATTGTACTACTCCGAGGTCACATGATGCCACACTGCAGTGCCCTCTGTTCATATTATACAACAGTTCCTCCAGTGCCCAGTATGCTACATTGTACTACTCCGAGGTCACATGATACCACACTGCAGTGCCCCCTGTTCATATTATACAACAGTTCCTACAATGCCCAGTATGCTACATTGTACTACTCCGAGGTCACATGATGCCACACTGCAGTGCCCCCTGTTCATATTATACAACAGTTCCTCCAGTGCCCAGTATGCTACATTGTACTACTCCAAGGTCACATGATACCACACTGCAGTGCCCCCTGTTCATATTATACAACAGTTCCTCCAATGTCCAGTATGCTACATTGTACTACTCCAAGGTCACATGATACCACACTGCAGTGCCCCCTGTTCATATTATACAACAGTTCCTCCAGTGCCCAGTATGCTACATTGTACTACTCCGAGGTCACATGATGTCACACTGCAGTGCCCCCTGTTTATATTATACAACAGTTCCTCCAATGCCCAGTATGCTACATTGTACTACTCCGAGGTCACATGATACCACACTGCAGTGCCCCCTGTTCATATTATACAACAGTTCCTCCAATGCCCAGTATGCTACATTGTACTACTCCGAGGTCACATGATACCACACTGCAGTGCCCCCTGTACATATTATACAACAGTTCCTACAATGCCCTGTAGGCTACATTGTACTACTCCGAGGTCACATGATGCCACACTGCAGTGCCTTCTGTTCATATTATACAACAGTTCCTCCAATGCCCAGTATGCTACATTGTACTACTCCGAGGTCACATGATGCCACACTGCAGTGCCCCCTGTTCATATTATACAACAGTTCCTCCAATGCCCAGTATGCTACATTGTACTACTCCGAGGTCACATGATGCCACACTGCAGTGCCCCCTGTTCATATTATACAACAGTTCCTCCAATGTCCAGTATGCTACATTGTACTACTCCGAGGTCACATGATACCACACTGCAGTGCCACCTGTTCATATTATACAACAGTTCCTCCAGTGCCCAGTATGCTACATTGTACTACTCCGAGGTCACATGATGCCACACTGCAGTGCCCTCTGTTCATATTATACAACAGTTCCTCCAGTGCCCAGTATGCTACATTGTACTACTCCGAGGTCACATGATGCCACACTGCAGTGCCCTCTGTTCATATTATACAACAGATCCTCCAATGCCCAGTATGCTACATTGTACGACTCCGAGGTCACATGATGCCACACTGCAGTGCCCCTTGTACATATTATACAATAGTTCCTCCAATGCCCAGTATGCTACATTGTACTACTCCGAGGTCACATGATACCACACTGCAGTGCCCTCTGTTCATATTATACAATAGTTCCTTCAATGCCCAGTATGCTACATTGTACTACTCCGAGGTCACATGATACCACACTGCAGTGCCCCCTGTTCATATTATACAACAGTTCCTCCAATGCCCAGTATGCTACATTGTACTACTCCGAGGTCACATGATGCCACACTGCAGTGCCCTCTGTTCATATTATACAACAGTTCCTCCAGTGCCCAGTATGCTACATTGTACTACTCCGAGGTCACATGATACCACACTGCAGTGCCCCCTGTACATATTATACAACAGTTCCTACAAGCCCAGTATGCTACATTGTACTACTCCGAGGTCACATGATACCACACTGCAGTGCCCCCTGTTCATATTATACAACAGTTCCTCCAATGCCCAGTATGCTACATTGTACTACTCCGAGGTCACATGATGCCACACTGCAGTGCCCCCTGTTCATATTATACAACAGTTCCTCCAGTGCCCAGTATGCTACATTGTACTACTCCGAGGTCACATGGTGCCACACTGCAGTGCCCCCTGTTCATATTATACAACAGTTCCTCCAATGCCCAGTATGCTACATTGTACTACTCCGAGGTCACATGATGCCACACTGCAGTGCCCCCTGTTCATATTATACAACAGTTCCTCCAGTGCCCAGTATGCTACATTGTACTACTCCGAGGTCACATGATGCCACACTGCAGTGCCCTCTGTACATATTATACAACAGATCCTCCAATGCCCAGTATGCTACATTGTACTACTCCGAGGTCACATGATACCACACTGCAGTGCCCCCTGTTCATATTATACAACAGTTCCTCCAATGCCCAGTATGCTACATTGTACTACTCCGAGGTCACATGATAACACACTGCAGTGCCCCCTGTTCATATTATACAACAGTTCCTCCAATGCCCAGTATGCTACATTGTACTACTCCAAGGTCACATGATACCACACTGCAGTGCCCTCTGTTCATATTATACAACAGTTCCTCCAGTGCCCAGTATGCTACATTGTACTACTCCGAGGTCACATGATGCCACACTGCAGTGCCCCCTGTTCATATTATACAACAGTTCCTCCAATGCCCAGTATGCTACATTGTACTACTCCGAGATCACATGATGCCACACTGCAGTGCCCCCTGTTCATATTATACAACAGTTCCTCCAATGCCCAGTATGCTACATTGTACTACTCCGAGGTCACATGATGTCACACTGCAGTGCCCCCTGTTCATATTATACAACAGTTCCTCCAATGCCCAGTATGCTACATTGTACTACTCCGAGGTCACATGATACCACACTGCAGTGCCCTCTGTTCATATTATACAACAGTTCCTCCAATGCCCAGTATGCTACATTGTACTACTCCGAGGTCACATGATACCACACTGCAGTGCCCTCTGTTCATATTATACAACAGTTCCTCCAATGTCCAGTATGCTACATTGTACTACTCCGAGGTCACATGATACCACACTGCAGTGCCCCCTGTTCATATTATACAACAGTTCCTCCAATGCCCAGTATGCTACATTGTACTACTCCGAGGTCACATGATGCCACACTGCAGTGCCCCCTGTTCATATTATACAACAGTTCCTCCAATGCCCAGTATGCTACATTGTACTACTCCGAGGTCACATGATACCACACTGCAGTGCCCCCTGTTCATATTATACAACAGTTCCTCCAGTGCCCAGTATGCTACATTGTACTACTCCGAGGTCACATGATGCCACACTGCAATGCCCCCTGTTCATATTATACAACAGTTCCTCCAGTGCCCAGTATGCTACATTGTACTACTCCGAGGTCACATGATACCACACTGCAGTGCCCCCTGTTCATATTATACAACAGTTCCTCCAATGCCCAGTATGCTACATTGTACTACTCCGAGGTCACATGATACCACACTGCAGTGCCCCCTGTTCATATTATACAACAGTTCCTCCAATGCCCAGTATGCTACATTGTACTACTCCAAGGTCACATGATACCACACTGCAGTGCCCTCTGTTCATATTATACAACAGTTCCTCCAGTGCCCAGTATGCTACATTGTACTACTCCGAGGTCACATGATGCCACACTGCAGTGCCCCCTGTTCATATTATACAACAGTTCCTCCAATGCCCAGTATGCTACATTGTACTACTCCGAGGTCACATGATGTCACACTGCAGTGCCCCCTGTTCATATTATACAATAGTTCCTCCAATGCCCAGTATGCTACATTGTACTACTCCGAGGTCACATGATGCCACACTGCAGTGCCCCCTGTTCATATTATACAACAGTTCCTCCAATGCCCAGTATGCTACATTGTACTACTCCGAGGTCACATGATACCACACTGCAGTGCCCCCTGTACATATTATACAACAGTTCCTCCAGTGCCCAGTATGCTACATTGTACTACTCCGAGGTCACATGATGCCACACTGCAGTGCCCCCTGTTCATATTATACAACAGTTCCTGCAATGCCCAGTATGCTACATTATACTACTCCTAGGTCACATGATGCCACACTGCAGTGCCCTCTGTTCATATTATACAACAGTTCCTACAATGCCCAGTATGCTACATTGTACTACTCCGAGGTCACATGATGTCACACTGCAGTGCCCCCTGTTCATATTATACAACAGTTCCTCCAATGCCCAGTATGCTACATTGTACTACTCCGAGGTCACATGATACCACACTGCAGTGCCCTCTGTTCATATTATACAACAGTTCCTACAATGCCCAGTATGCTACATTATACTACTCCGAGGTCACATGATGCCTCACTGTAGTGCCCCCTGTTCATATTATACAACAGTTCCTACAATGCCCAGTATGCTACATTGTACTACTCCGAGGTCACATGATGCCACACTGCAGTGCCCCCTGTTCATAATATACAACAGTTCCTCCAATGTCCAGTATGCTACATTGTACTACTCCAAGGACACATGATACCACACTGCAGTGCCCCCTGTTCATATTATACAACAGTTCCTCCAGTGCCCAGTATGCTACATTGTACTACTCCGAGGTCACATGATGCCACACTGCAGTGCCCCCTGTACATATTATACAACAGTTCCTCCAGTGCCCAGTATGCTACATTGTACTACTCCGAGGTCACATGATGCCACACTGCAGTGCCCTCTGTTCATATTATACAACAGTTCCTCCAGTGCCCAGTATGCTACATTGTACTACTCCGAGGTCACATGATACCACACTGCAGTGCCCCCTGTTCATATTATACAACAGTTCCTACAATGCCCAGTATGCTACATTGTACTACTCCGAGGTCACATGATGCCACACTGCAGTGCCCCCTGTTCATATTATACAACAGTTCCTCCAATGTCCAGTATGCTACATTGTACTACTCCGAGGTCACATGATGCCACACTGCAGTGCCCTCTGTTCATATTATACAACAGTTCCTCCAGTGCCCAGTATGCTACATTGTACTACTCCGAGGTCACATGATACCACACTGCAGTGCCCCCTGTTCATATTATACAACAGTTCCTCCAGTGCCCAGTATGCTACATTGTACTACTCCGAGGTCACATGATGTCACACTGCAGTGCCCCCTGTTTATATTATACAACAGTTCCTCCAATGCCCAGTATGCTACATTGTACTACTCCGAGGTCACATGATACCACACTGCAGTGCCCCCTGTTCATATTATACAACAGTTCCTCCAATGCCCAGTATGCTACATTGTACTACTCCGAGGTCACATGATACCACACTGCAGTGCCCCCTGTACATATTATACAACAGTTCCTACAATGCCCTGTAGGCTACATTGTACTACTCCGAGGTCACATGATGCCACACTGCAGTGCCTTCTGTTCATATTATACAACAGTTCCTCCAATGCCCAGTATGCTACATTGTACTACTCCGAGGTCACATGATACCACACTGCAGTGCCCCCTGTTCATATTATACAACAGTTCCTACAATGCCCTGTAGGCTACATTGTACTACGCAGAGGTCACATGATGCCACACTGCAGTGCCCCCTGTTCATATTATACAACAGTTCCTACAATGCCCTGTAGGCTACATTGTACTACTCCGAGGTCACATGATACCACACTGCAGTGCCCCCTGTTCATATTATACAACAGTTCCTACAATGCCCAGTATGCTACATTGTACTACTCCGAGGTCACATGATACCACACTGCAGTGCCCCCTGTTCATATTATACAACAGTTATTCCAGTGCCCAGCATGCTACATTGTACTACTCCGAGGTCACATGATGTCACACTGCAGTGCCCCCTGTTCATATTATAAAACAGTTCCTCCAATGCCCAGTATGCTACATTGTACTACTCCGAGGTCACATGATGCCACACTGCAGTGCCCCCTGTTCATATTATACAATAGTTCCTCCAGTGCCCAGTATGCTACATTGTACTACTCCGAGGTCACATGATGCCACACTGCAGTGCCCCCTGTTTATATTATACAACAGTTCCTCCAATGTCCAGTATGCTACATTGTACTACTCCGAGGTCACATGATGTCACACTGCAGTGCCCCCTGTTTATATTATACAACAGTTCCTCCAATGTCCAGTATGCTACATTGTACTACTCCGAGGTCACATGATGTCACACTGCAGTGCCCCCTGTTCATATTATACAACAGTTCTGTTAGGGTCTCCTGCCCTGTGCTGCCACGTCGTCATGGCAACCGGGAGACGAGTGCTAGCGGAATAACCTGAGCGCAGCTGATACTCCAGTTCGGGTCTTTTGCTGTGCAGTGGTTACAGGCAGGGGATCCGGTGCTGGTTTTTGTGCTCACAGTCTGTGAAGTCTGAGTGGGGCGTGGCCAGCACCTGCTTTATAAGGCCTCTTCTCAGATTAAGCAGATGCTGCTGAATCTTTGTTGGTTAGTCAGTTCCTGAAAATTAGCCAGTACTGTGTAGCTTTGTATTTGTTATTGCTTACTGCAAATAGGCCTGGAGATTTGGTACTACACTCTGCCAATCCAGACCTAGCAGTAAGACTGGAGTCAGTCGTTTAGCCTGCTAAAGTTCTTTTGTTATTCTGAGAACCCAGCAGGTTTGTGACTGTACTTTCAGACCTGCCTGCTTAATCCTCTCTCACTGTGCAGGGCGTCCATGTGTCAGTTTAGTGGCAGGAAGCTGAACCTGTGCCCTGCAAGTGAGAAATAGGATTGTGGAGACTCTCCTTGTGTCTACTATTCCATCTCTGACCAAGGAGTTTGCTGCCACACCCGTTGGTAACCCTTTAGGGTTTTGCTGTTGCCCTTAGCAACAGCATTTCGGGTTCTCTACGTATTAAAACACAACATCTTGCCTTTTCCATCTGAGCATTTGTAATACTAGGGAGACACCCAGTTTCTTAGCCTCTGGGCTTATCTGTTCACTTTGTGTTGGTTTTGTTACCCTATCACTTTCTGTGTATGTGATGTCATACTTCCCAGTCTGTCTGTTAGTTCATTTGTTTTGCATCCCTCTCTGTTCAGACACCAGTACATTCCTGCAGGCACTGGTGTGCATAACATATTCAGCAGCCCAATACTCCTGTTGAAATTTTGTGGGAATATGGAGCATACCCCTCAAAATACATTGCAACAGGTGGTCGATCAGGTGCAGGTCCTGACTCGTCAATTTAGTGATTTGTCCATTAAAATGCACACCTCCCAGGCCGCTGGCGGAGTTCCCGCAGCAGCAGCACCTTCAGGGGTTAAGGAGCCGAAAGTAAATCTTCCGGATCGTTTTTCTGGAGATCGCTCGCAGTTCTTTTGTTTCAAGGAGAGCTGCAAGCTATATTTCCAGCTTAGGCCTCAGTCTTCTGGGTCAGAGATTCAGCGGGTGGGCATAGTGATTTCCTTGCTACAAGGAGACCCACAGGTCTGGGCATATGGGTTGCAGCCTGACTGTCCGTCGCTTAAAAGTGTTGATGCTTTTTTTTACGGCACTGGGCATGTTGTATGATGACCCTGACAAGACGGCCTCAGCCGAGGCTCAGATTTCGATCCTTAAGCAAGGGCGAAGGCCAGTTGAGGTTTACTGTACGGAGTTTCGGAGGTTGGCCCATGATACCCAGTGGAATGACCCAGCCCTGAGACACCAGTACCGAAGAGGTCTTTCTAACCAGATAAAAGACCAACTGGTACAATATCCCTTGCCTGATAGCTTGGATCAGCTTATGCAGTTATCCATCCGGGTTGATAGACGGCTGAGAGAGCGTAAGCTTGAAAGGGAGACCGAGGTTTCCTTCCTTCCCAAGGGAACCTCAGACTCTGAGGAATTTTCCGAGGAGCCTATGCAGATTGGGGCTACCCGCCTCTCCTCGCGTGAGAAGACGCGGAGGAGACAGCAGGGGTTGTGTTTGTACTGTGGGAATAAGGGTCATGTGGTAGTATCATGCCCAGAAAAGCCGGAAAACTTCAGGGCCTGAGGGTGATGGGAAATATCCTGTCAGGCCAGAAGTCAGAATTTCCCAAGAAGACTTTTATCATTCCGGTGACCTTGAAGATCCTCGGTCAAACTGTCAAGACTGAGGCCTTTGTGGACAGTGGGGCCGACGGGGTTTTTATGGACCGCCAATTCGCCCTGAAACACTCTGTTCCCTTAGTACCTTTGGCATCGGAAATTGAAATTTGTGGGTTAAACGGGGAACCATTATCCCAGGGTAAAATTACCTCTTGTACTAGCCAGATTTCTTTGTTTATTGGAGCCACACACTCTGAAAAATTGTCCTTTTATGTGACTGTCTGTACTTTTGCCCCAATGGTGTTGGGGTTACCCTGGTTAAGGGCCCACAATCCTCAATTTGACTGGGTCTCTGGGGAGATTCTTAGTTGGGGTACTGATTGTTTCAGGAGTTGCTTGAGCCTTCCAGTCAGGCTCTCGCAGCTAAGTTTGCCAGGATTGCCAGGGTGTTATGCAGATTTTGCGGACGTGTTCTCCAAAAAAGTTGCAGAGGTACTACCTCCCCATCGCCCCTATGACTGTGCCATTAATTTGTTGCCGAATGCTAAGCTTCCCAAGAGCAGGTTGTACTCCCTGTCACGTCCTGAGACTCAGGCTATGGCAGAGTACATTCAGGAGAACTTGGCTAAAGGATTTATCAGACCTTCACAGTCTCCAGTTGGGTCGGGGTTCTTCTTCGTGGGTAAAAAGGATGGTTCATTGCGACCCTGCATCGACTTCAGGGAATTGAACCGTATCACGATTAAAAACTCATACCCACTGCCTCTCATTTCGGTCTTGTTTGACCAGCTTCGTACTGCCACCATTTTTTCTAAGATTGACTTACGCGGTGCGTACAATCTAATCCGAATAAGAGAGGGGGATGAATGGAAGACTGCCTTTAATACTCACTCAGGGCATTATGAATATTTGGTGATGCCTTTTGGGCTCTGTAATGCCCCGGCAGTCTTCCAGGATTTCATGAACGATGTGCTCAGGGAATATTTGGATAGATTCTTGGTCGTATACTTAGATGACATCCTAATCTTCTCCCATTCCCTGGAGGAACATCGGAAGCATGTACGCTTAGTCCTCCAGAAACTCAGAGACCACCGGCTTGGGGCGAAGCTGGAGAAGTGCGAATTTGAAGTTCAGCAAATCGCATTTCTAGGATATATTATCTCCCCAGAGGGTTTCCAAATGGAGGGTTCCAAGGTACAGGCAGTCCTGGATTGGGTGCAGCCCACTAGTTTGAAGGCGCTTCAGCGTTTCCTGGGCTTTGCAAATTTTTATAGACGATTTATCGCTGGATTTTCGTCTATAGTGGCGCCCTTGGTGGCACTCACTAAGAAAGGGGCGGATGTTGCTCACTGGTCTCGTGAGGCCAAATCGGCTTTTGCCCGTCTCAAAAGGGCATTTGTCTCGGCCAAAGTGCTGCGACACCCAGATCCAGAGCGTCCGTTTGTGGTGGAGGTGGATGCCTCTGAGATGGGTATTGGGGCAGTGCTCTCTCAGATGGGAGTGTCTGATAATCGCCTTCATCCCTGTGCTTACTTTTCCCGTAAATTTTCGCCTGCCGAGATGAATTATGACGTTGGTAACCGGGAATTGTTGGCTATTAAGGATGCACTCGAGGAGTGGAGACACTGGCTTGAGGGGGCTAAGTTTGTGGTCTCAATTCTCACCGACCATAAGAATTTGGCATATTTAGAGTCAGCAAAGCGTCTCAATGCCAGGCAGGCACGATGGGCTTTGTTTTTTGCTCGCTTTAATTTTTTGATAACATATCGCCCTGGGTCAAAAAACATCAAGGCTGATGCGCTCTCGCGGAGTTTTGCTCCAATCCAAGAGACCACCGAGGAGCCGTTGCCCATTGTGTCCCCCTCATGTATTAAAGTGGGCATTACCCAGGACCTCTTGTCATTAGTCCTTAGAGCACAGGAGCAGGCTCCTCCAGACCTTCTGGTAGGTCTTTTGTTTGTGCCTCCTAGGTTAAGACAGCGAGTGTTCCTGGAATTCCATGCCAAGAAGTCGGCAGGTCACCCGGGTATTGCCAGAACTCGGGAGTTGCTATCTAGGGCGGTGTGGTGGCCCTCGGTGGCTAAGGATGTGGATCAGTGGGTTCGGGCATGTGACATCTGTGCCCGAAATAAGACTCCTAGAGGGGTTCCTGTTGGCCCATTGCATCCACTCTCTATTCCATCTAAGCCATGGACCCACATTTCAATGGATTTTGTGGTGGACTTGCCCAAATCCTCGGGGATGACAGCCATCTGGGTTGTCGTTGACAGGTTTTCGAAGATGGCGCACTTCGTTCCACTGGTTGGGCTGCCATCGGCCAGACGCCTGTCTGAATTATTTATGCTGCATGTTGTGCGTCTCCACGGGTTGCCACTTGATGTGGTCTCTGACCGCGGATCCCAGTTTGTGGCCAAATTCTGGAGGGCATTTTGTTCCGATCTCCAGATTTCTGTCAGCTTGTCGTCAGGCTACCATCCGCAGTCTAATGGGCAGACTGAAAGGGTGAACCAGTCCTTGGAGCAGTTCCTCAGGTGTTATGTCTCCAAGTGTCAGACTGACTGGGTTGCTCATCTGTCCATGGCGGAGTTTGCCTATAACAACGCGGCTCACTCTGCTACAGGGATCTCTCCTTTCCTTTGTGTGTATGGGCATCATCCTAAGGCCAATTCTTTTGACCCCCTGGACTCCACGCCTGGTGGTTCCTCTGTCGTTTCGGTCCTTAGAGGTATTTGGAGGAAAGTGAAGAAAGCCCTTGTGTCTGTGTCATTAGTGACCAAAAGGGTTTTTGATAAGCGGAAAAGACCCTGCAGCTTCAAATTAGGAGACTTCGTCTGGTTGTCTACCAAGAATTTGAAGTTGAGACAGCCATCTCATAAGTTAGGCCCCCGGTTCATCGGCCCTTATAAGATCACCAGGGTTATCAATCCAGTGGCATTTCAGTTAGATCTGCCCCGTTCTTTGGGTATCAATAAAACATTTCATTGTTCCCTTTTAAAACGGGCGATTAGTAATCCTTCTTCCAGAGGAAGACCTTCCCCTCTTCTGATACGTGGCCAGAGGGAGTTTGTTGTTGAAAGGATTCTTGACTCCAAGATGGTTCGGGGTCGGCTGTCATTTTTGGTGCACTGGAAGGGGTATGGCCCGGAGGAGCGGTCGTGGGTGCGCAGTTGTGATCTTCATGCCCCCAGACTGATACGCTCTTTCTTCTCGCAGTTCCCCGATAAACCCGGTGGTAGGGGTTCTTTGACCCCTCGTCAGAGGGGGGGTACTGTTAGGGTCTCCTGCCCTGTGCTGCCACGTCGTCATGGCAACCGGGAGACGAGTGCTAGCGGAATAACCTGAGCGCAGCTGATACTCCAGTTCGGGTCTTTTGCTGTGCAGTGGTTACAGGCAGGGGATCCGGTGCTGGTTTTTGTGCTCACAGTCTGTGAAGTCTGAGTGGGGCGTGGCCAGCACCTGCTTTATAAGGCCTCTTCTCAGATTAAGCAGATGCTGCTGAATCTTTGTTGGTTAGTCAGTTCCTGAAAATTAGCCAGTACTGTGTAGCTTTGTATTTGTTATTGCTTACTGCAAATAGGCCTGGAGATTTGGTACTACACTCTGCCAATCCAGACCTAGCAGTAAGACTGGAGTCAGTCGTTTAGCCTGCTAAAGTTCTTTTGTTATTCTGAGAACCCAGCAGGTTTGTGACTGTACTTTCAGACCTGCCTGCTTAATCCTCTCTCACTGTGCAGGGCGTCCATGTGTCAGTTTAGTGGCAGGAAGCTGAACCTGTGCCCTGCAAGTGAGAAATAGGATTGTGGAGACTCTCCTTGTGTCTACTATTCCATCTCTGACCAAGGAGTTTGCTGCCACACCCGTTGGTAACCCTTTAGGGTTTTGCTGTTGCCCTTAGCAACAGCATTTCGGGTTCTCTACGTATTAAAACACAACATCTTGCCTTTTCCATCTGAGCATTTGTAATACTAGGGAGACACCCAGTTTCTTAGCCTCTGGGCTTATCTGTTCACTTTGTGTTGGTTTTGTTACCCTATCACTTTCTGTGTATGTGATGTCATACTTCCCAGTCTGTCTGTTAGTTCATTTGTTTTGCATCCCTCTCTGTTCAGACACCAGTACATTCCTGCAGGCACTGGTGTGCATAACAAGTTCCTACAATGCCCAGTATGGTACATTGTACTACTCCGAGGTCACATGATACCACACTGCAGTGCCCCCTGTTCATATTATACAACAGTTCCTACAATGCCCAGTATGCTACATTGTACTACTCCGAGGTCACATGATGTCACACTGCAGTGCCCTCTGTTCATATTATACAACAGTTCCTACAATGCCCTGTAGGCTACATTGTACTACGCAGAGGTCACATGATGCCACACTGCAGTGCCCCCTGTTCATATTATACAACAGTTCCTACAATGCCCAGTATGCTACATTGTACTACTCCGAGGTCACATGATGCCACACTGCAGTGCCCCCTGTTCATATTATACAACAGTTCCTCCAATGCCCTGTATGCTACATTGTACTACTCCGAGGTCACATGATGTCACACTGCAGTGCCCCCTGTACATATTATACAACAGTTCCTACAATGCCCTGTAGGCTACATTGTACTACTCCGAGGTCACATGATACCACACTGCAGTGCCCTCTGTTCATATTATACAACAGTTCCTACAATGCCCTGTATGCTACATTGTACTACTCCGAGGTCACATGATGTCACACTGCAGTGCCCCCTGTACATATTATACAACAGTTCCTACAATGCCCTGTAGGCTACATTGTACTACTCCGAGGTCACATGATGCCACACTGCAGTGCCCCCTGTTCATATTATACAACAGTTCCTACAATGCCCAGTATGCTACATTGTACTACTCCGAGGTCACATGATGCCACACTGCAGTGCCCCCTGTTCATATTATACAACAGTTCCTACAATGCCCAGTATGCTACATTGTACTACTCCGAGGTCACATGATGTCACACTGCAGTGCCCCCTGTTCATATTATACAACAGTTCCTCCAATGCCCAGTATGCTACATTGTACTACTCCGAGGTCACATGATGCCACACTGCAGTGCCCCCTGTTCATATTATACAATAGTTCCTCCAGTGCCCAGTATGCTACATTATACTACTCCGAGGTCACATGATGTCACACTGCAGTGCCCTCTGTTCATATTATACAACAGTTCCTACAATGCCCTGTAGGCTACATTGTACTACGCAGAGGTCACATGATGCCACACTGCAGTGCCCCCTGTTCATATTATACAACAGTTCCTACAATGCCCTGTAGGCTACATTGTACTACGCAGAGGTCACATGATACCACACTGCAGTGCCCCCTGTTCATATTATACAACAGTTCCTACAATGCCCTGTAGGCTACATTGTACTACGCAGAGGTCACATGATGCCACACTGCAGTGCCCCCTGTTCATATTATACAACAGTTCCTACAATGCCCTGTAGGCTACATTGTACTACTCCGAGGTCACATGATACCACACTGCAGTGCCCCCTGTTCATATTATACAACAGTTCCTACAATGCCCAGTATGCTACATTGTACTACTCCGAGGTCACATGATACCACACTGCAGTGCCCCCTGTTCATATTATACAACAGTTCTTCCAGTGCCCAGCATGCTACATTGTACTACTCCGAGGTCACATGATGTCACACTGCAGTGCCCCCTGTTCATATTATACAACAGTTCCTCCAATGCCCAGTATGCTACATTGTACTACTCCGAGGTCACATGATGCCACACTGCAGTGCCCCCTGTTCATATTATACAATAGTTCCTCCAATGCCCAGTATGCTACATTGTACTACTCCGAGGTCACATGATGCCACACTGCAGTGCCCCCTGTTTATATTATACAACAGTTCCTCCAATGTCCAGTATGCTACATTGTACTACTCCGAGGTCACATGATGTCACACTGCAGTGCCCCCTGTTCATATTATACAACAGTTCCTACAATGCCCAGTATGGTACATTGTACTACTCCGAGGTCACATGATACCACACTGCAGTGCCCCCTGTTCATATTATACAACAGTTCCTACAATGCCCAGTATGCTACATTGTACTACTCCGAGGTCACATGATGTCACACTGCAGTGCCCTCTGTTCATATTATACAACAGTTCCTACAATGCCCTGTAGGCTACATTGTACTACGCAGAGGTCACATGATGCCACACTGCAGTGCCCCCTGTTCATATTATACAACAGTTCCTACAATGCCCAGTATGCTACATTGTACTACTCCGAGGTCACATGATGCCACACTGCAGTGCCCCCTGTTCATATTATACAACAGTTCCTCCAATGCCCTGTATGCTACATTGTACTACTCCGAGGTCACATGATGTCACACTGCAGTGCCCTCTGTTCATATTATACAACAGTTCCTACAATGCCCTGTAGGCTACATTGTACTACGCAGAGGTCACATGATGCCACACTGCAGTGCCCTCTGTTCATATTATACAACAGTTCCTCCAATGCCCAGTATGCTACATTGTACTACTCCGAGGTCACATGATGTCACACTGCAGTGCCCTCTGTTCATATTATACAACAGTTCCTACAATGCCCTGTAGGCTACATTGTACTACGCAGAGGTCACATGATGCCACACTGTAGTGCCCTCTGTTCATATTATACAACAGTTCCTCCAATGCCCAGTATGCTACATTGTACTACTCCGAGGTCACATGATACCACACTGCAGTGCCCCCTGTTCATATTATACAACAGTTCCTCCAGTGCCCAGTATGCTACATTGTACTACTCCGAGGTCACATGATGCCACACTGCAGTGCCCCCTGTACATATTATACAACAGTTCCTACAATGCCCAGTATGCTACATTGTACTACTCCGAGGTCACATGATGCCACACTGCAGTGCCCTCTGTTCATATTATACAACAGTTCCTCCAGTGCCCAGTATGCTACATTGTACTACTCCGAGGTCACATGATGCCACACTGCAGTGCCCCCTGTTCATATTATACAACAGTTCCTACAATGCCCTGTAGGCTACATTGTACTACGCAGAGGTCACATGATACCACACTGCAGTGCCCCCTGTTCATATTATACAACAGTTCCTACAATGCCCTGTAGGCTACATTGTACTACTCCGAGGTCACATGATGCCACACTGCAGTGCCCCCTGTTCATATTATACAACAGTTCCTACAATGCCCTGTAGGCTACATTGTACTACGCAGAGGTCACATGATGCCACACTGCAGTGCCCTCTGTTCATATTATACAATAGTTCCTCCAATGCCCAGTATGCTACATTGTACTACTCCGAGGTCACATGATGTCACACTGCAGTGCCCCCTGTTCATATTATACAACAGTTCCTCCAATGCCCAGTATGCTACATTGTACTACTCCGAGGTCACATGATGCCACACTGCAGTGCCCTCTGTTCATATTATACAACAGTTCCTACAATGCCCAGTATGCTACATTGTACTACTCCGAGGTCACATGATGCCACACTGCAGTGCCCCCTGTACATATTATCCAACAGTTCCTACAATGCAAGAAGAAATACCAAATAAATGGAAGATCGGGCGCTTGTTGGTGCTGTGTTTCTAATGCTGCTGCTACAATAATCGGGGGTAGTTACATCCCAACCAAACATCAAAAAAATATACAAGAAGAAGGATAGCAGCGCTAAATGGATTGGTGTATATAATTAATAATACGAAGGATTGAGTGATAAAAAAGGTTATACAATTTAATAAAATATTATTGATAGTAACAACGGCCTTTAAATAAAAAATGGATTTATATCCATAACATTTAAAAACAATTCATAAGGGTCAAGAATTGACTGCCTAACACATTAGCATCCGTTCCTAATGTAGAAACCTGGAAATTTTAGCAGATGGAGACAGACTGACAGCGCAGTCACACCGATGCACTTTACCCAAATACCGCTAGAGGTGTAGTCCCTTTGGAAACGTCACTGATGTTTAAGCTTCCAATCAGTCAGATTCAGGGTCCTCATTTGTTACGGTGTCCTCTTTATAGAGATGGGGTAGATGGTGCTCCTTAATCAGGATTTGATGTCTCAGTTAAACTGTAGATGGCAGAAGTCCAGTGTTTGGTCCGGATATTGTGTGGCAGTCAAAAGTAGCGTTAAAATTGACCCAGGTAGCCTCCTCCTAACGCGTTTCACTGCAAAGCACTGCAGCTTTTTCAAAGGTGACTTAGGTAGGCCACTAGCATGGTATTTATACCTTAGATAATTATCAAACAGACAGCAGCTGTTTCACTCAATCCTTCTGAATACATGATTTATACATAAAAACAATCATCATAACCCATCATTGGTTCCTTTATATATTGTGGGGACAGACTCAATGGAGAAGACTCTATTTCTTTATAAACAATTTGATCAAAAATACAGATCCATTTATTCTAGTTGACCTCTGTGTTAGTACTTCCGGGTCATAGGAGCCTATATACTGGATGGAGAGGTTTAATCATACCTCATATATCCAGTATACTGGTTGCAGGCATTAGTCATTTGCAAACTTATGTTATAATAGTGTTGTTCTATGATAATGACTAACGTGGATGTTCCTTTAATGTTATATTCTGCACTGGTTATAGCCTTTCCGCTCGATGGAGCGCACTCGCGTTCCAATGGGCGGAACACGTCTGCTTGGTAACTTCCGGTCACGTGACACTCCGCCGTCTCGCTGCCTCTGGGAATCGTAGTAGAACGGCTCGGCGGCAAGATACACGTGACCGGACTGTACAGTGTGCTAACACGTGGTCATACGTCGTCCCACTGCCTCTGGGAATTGTAGTTAGCAGCGAGGCGGCGGAGATCACGTGAACGGACTGTGAAATCTGTTAATACAGTCACTGATCGGCAATGGGTTATAATAAAAATACAATTTCATTATATAAGCAGTTTCGTATTTATTCTATCTTGTGACTGTGGATGTGCAAAAAAGGGGGAAAAAAACAATATATATAGTAGTGTGGTGTCGGACAATCATATCCGTTGCCATAGTAACCCATCCTCAGTTCTAACAATCAATAATTAATTTAACAGGAGCAGACACTGCTCGGATATGTTAGAAACAGTTTATTAATAACATTTTTCCTATAAACTTTTATATCTAACAATATGGTGCTGAAAAGCATTCTAGAGAGAAAGAGTTTTTTGTTTATCCCTCTGGAAAACTTTTTCTCCTTGTCAATGCACATATTTACCAAAGACAGTTGAAAGACCGGTGGATAAGAATATTAATTTCTCAAAACATGTTTTACTCAAAGATTCTTGTTGGCTTAATAATCTCCGAGAGATATATCTTTAGATATCTTATTTATGATTTAGCTGCTACATAAAAATATTAAATCCTCTAATCAATTTATAGAGAGGATTGGAAATATCCATCTCCCCTCCATATAGGTGAGAGGAAAAAAAGGGAGAAAAGAACAACCTATATACTACTTCCCAAAATGTATGAATCCTATACATTCTTGGTACTACTATGGTTTGTGATATTGCAGTCATGGGTTCTAATATATCATTAGATCACAGTATTTAATTCTACTGCCTCGTTGAGGCCCCCTGGGAATATGCTATTCATTTGATACATCCAGAAGACCTCCTGTCTGCAGAGTCTCCTATATCTGTCCCCTCCTCGTTGGGTATGGGGTATATGTTCTAGACCTAGAAGTTTTAGACATTTGGGGTCCCCCCCGTGTGTATCGCAATAGTGTTTCGGAACACTGTGAGTCTGGATTTTGTTTACAATGTTCCTCCTGTGTTCTAAAAAACGGGTTTTCAGTGTTCTTGTTGTTCGTCCTATATATTTTTTACCGCACCCACATGTCAACATGTAAATGACATATGGAGTGTCACAGTTAATAAAACTCCTAATTTCAAATAGTTTATCTGATATTTCAACTTTAAATGTTTTTGTTCGGTTGGAGATATAGTTACACGTTATACATTTGTTTTTACCGCATCTGAAACAACCTTTTATTCTTTCTTGGTGGTTCTTCAGCCAATTATTATCCCCACATACACCCTCCTTATCTTCACTGATAACTTTCAGGAAACTGGGGGCAAGTAAATTTTTGAGTGATTTGTTCTTACGGAAAATAAACTTGGGTTTTGAATGTAATATTTGGGACAACTGTGGGTCCTGTCTCAGGATTCCATAATTTTTTGAAATAATATTCCTAATTTCTGAGTGACAGTTATTAAATGTTGAAATAAACGCTATTTCGTCCATATTTGTAGTTTTATCTCTCCTCTTATCTTTGTGTATTAATAAATCTTCTCTTTCATGTTGTCTAACTTCGTCTAATGCTGATTTGATGAGTGATTTTGGATAGCCTCTGCTGAGGAACGCCTCCATCATTGAATGAGCTTGTATATTAAAGGAAGTTAAGTCAGAGCAATTCCTTCTGAGGCGTAAGAATTGACTTTTTGGGATGCTCTTTTTCCAGGGCATATAATGCCCACTTTTAAAATGTAGATATGCATCTGTTCCCACTTCTTTAATGTAGTTAGTGGTGGAAATTCTATTCTCTCTGACCTCCAAGGAGATATCCAAGAAATTGGTTTTGTGAGAGTGATAAGTGTGCGTGAAGGTTAAATTAAAAGAATTGGAATTAAGGTGAGAGACAAAGGAAGAGGCGGAGTCGGCATCCCCGTCCCAAATTATAAAGAGATCATCTATATAACGGCCATAGAGAACCAGGCCCGCGCCGAGGCCGCCACCCCACACGAGTTGGTCTTCGACTTCACCCATGTAGAGGTTGGCGTAACTTGGCGCGAACCTGGTTCCCATGGCCGTCCCCATCACCTGTAAGTAAAAAGTGTCCAAAAACGTGAAATAATTGTGTCTTAGTATGAATGATATGGAATCTAAAATGAATTGTTGGTGTATGTCAGTGAGATCACCATCCTCAGAAAGTCTTTTTGCTATTGCTTTAATGCCTAAACCATGTGGGATATTGGTGTACAGACTTTGAACATCGAGTGTGAGGAATCCATAAGAGTCTCTCCACTCGATGTTTTTGATGAGATTCAGAAAATGTGTGGTGTCTTTGATGTATGATTTCAACAAGGTAACTCGTGGCTGTAAAAAAATATCAACATAATGTGAGAGATTGGACGTGAGGGAACCTACACCAGAGATGATGGGACGACCAGGAGGTGCAGTGCATGATTTGGGAATTTTGGGGAGGTGATAGTATATGGGAACCGTGGGGTGAGGGCAAATCAAAAAATTGAATTCCTCCTTGGAGATCAGATTGTTACTCATTGCTTGTCCTAATAGGTCGTGAAGTTCTCTCAGAAAACCTAAAGTGGAGTCTCTCGGTAGAATTTGGTAAAACTCATGGTTATCTAACTGTCTTTTTGCCTCCCTGATGTAATCGGACCTATCTTGTATGATGAGCCCCCCCCCTTTATCGGCTTGTTTAATCACTATCGTACTGTCTTTTGTTAGCCTTTGAATTGCTCTCTTCTCCCACTTGTTTAGGTTATTGGTTTTACATGATGCCACACTGCAGTGCCCCCTGTTCATATTATACAATAGTTTCTCCAATGCCCAGTATGCTACATTGTACTACTCCGAGGTCACATGATGCCACACTGCAGTGCCCCCTGTTCATATTATACAATAGTTTCTCCAATGCCCAGTATGCTACATTGTACTACTCCGAGGTCACATGATGCCATACTGCAGTGCCCCCTGTTCATATTATACAACAGTTTCTCCAATGCCCAGTATGCTACATTGTACTACTCAGAGGTCACATGATGCCACACTGCAGTGCCCCCTGTTCATATTATACAATAGTTTCTCCAATGCCCAGTATGCTACATTATACTACTCCGAGGTCACATGATGCCACACTGCAGTGCCCCCTGTTCATATTATACAATAGTTTCTCCAATGCCCAGTATGCTACATTGTACTACTCCGAGGTCACATGATGCCACACTGCAGTGCCCCCTGTTCATATTATACAACAGTTCCTCCAATGCCCAGTGTGCTACATTGTACTACTCCGAGGTCACATGATGCCACACTGCAGTGCCCTCTGTTCATACTATACAACAGTTACTTCAATGTCCAGTATGCTACATTGTACTACTCCGAGGTCACATGATGCCACACTGCAGTGCCCTCTGTTCATACTATACAACAGTTCCTCCAATGCCCAGTATGCTACATTGTACTACTCCGAGGTCACATGATACCACACTGCAGTGCCCCCTGTACATATTATACAACAGGTCCTCCAGTGCCCAGTATGCTACATTGTACTACTCCGAGGTCACATGATGCCACACTGCAGTGCCCTCTGTTCATATTATACAACAGTTACTTCAATGTCCAGTATGCTACATTGTACTACTCCGAGGTCACATGATACCACACTGCAGTGCCCTCTGTTCATATTATACAACAGTTCCTCCAATGCCCAGTATGCTACATTGTACTACTCCGAGGTCACATGATACCACACTGCAGTGCCCTCTGTTCATATTATACAACAGTTCCTCCAATGCCCAGTATGCTACATTGTACTACTCCGAGGTCACATGATGTCACACTGCAGTGCCCCCTGTTCATATTATACAACAGTTCCTCCAATGCCCAGTATGCTACATTGTACTACTCCGAGGTCACATGATACCACACTGCAGTGCCCCCTGTTCATATTATACAACAGTTCCTCAAATGCCCAGTATGCTACATTATACTACTCCGAGGTCACATGATGCCACACTGCAGTGCCCTCTGTTCATATTATACAACAGTTCCTCCAGTGCCCAGCATGCTACATTGTACTACTCCGAGGTCACATGATGCCACACTGCAGTGCCCTCTGTTCTTATTATACAACAGTTCCTCCAATGCCCAGTATGCTACATTGTACTACTCCGAGGTCACATGATGCCACACAGCAGTGCCCTCTGTTCATATTATACAACAGTTCCTACAATGCCCAGTATGCTACATTGTACTACTCCGAGGTCACATGATGCCACACTGCAGTGCCCCCTGTTCATATTATACAACAGTTCTTCCAATGTCCAGTATGCTACATTATACTACTCCGAGGTCACATGATACCACACTGCAGTGCCCCCTGTTCATATTATACAACAGTTCCTCCAATGCCCAGTATGCTACATTGTACTACTCCGAGGTCACATGATACCACACTGCAGTGCCCCCTGTTCATATTATACAACAGTTCCTCCAATGCCCAGTATGCTACATTGTACTACTCCGAGGTCACATGATGCCACACTGCAGTGCCCCCTGTTCATATTATACAATAGTTTCTCCAATGCCCAGTATGCTACATTGTACTACTCCGAGGTCACATGATGCCACACTGCAGTGCCCCCTGTTCATATTATACAACAGTTCCTCCAATGCCCAGTATGCTACATTGTACTACTCCGAGGTCACATGATGCCACACTGCAGTGCCCCCTGTTCATATTATACAACAGTTCCTCCAGTGCCCAGTATGCTACATTGTACTACTCCGAGGTCACATGATACCACACTGCAGTGCCCTCTGTTCATATTATACAACAGTTCCTCCAATGCCCAGTATGCTACATTGTACTACTCCGAGGTCACATGATGTCACACTGCAGTGCCCCCTGTTCATATTATACAACAGTTCCTCCAATGCCCAGTATGCTACATTGTACTACTCCGAGGTCACATGATACCACACTGCAGTGCCCCCTGTTCATATTATACAACAGTTCCTCAAATGCCCAGTATGCTACATTATACTACTCCGAGGTCACATGATGCCACACTGCAGTGCCCTCTGTTCATATTATACAACAGTTCCTCCAGTGCCCAGCATGCTACATTGTACTACTCCGAGGTCACATGATGCCACACTGCAGTGCCCTCTGTTCTTATTATACAACAGTTCCTCCAATGCCCAGTATGCTACATTGTACTACTCCGAGGTCACATGATGCCACACTGCAGTGCCCCCTGTTCATATTATACAATAGTTTCTCCAATGCCCAGTATGCTACATTGTACTACTCCGAGGTCACATGATGCCACACTGCAGTGCCCCCTGTTCATATTATACAACAGTTCCTCCAATGCCCAGTATGCTACATTGTACTACTCCGAGGTCACATGATGCCACACTGCAGTGCCCCCTGTTCATATTATACAACAGTTCCTCCAGTGCCCAGTATGCTACATTGTACTACTCCGAGGTCACATGATACCACACTGCAGTGCCCTCTGTTCATATTATACAACAGTTCCTCCAATGCCCAGTATGCTACATTGTACTACTCCGAGGTCACATGATGTCACACTGCAGTGCCCCCTGTTCATATTATACAACAGTTCCTCCAATGCCCAGTATGCTACATTGTACTACTCCGAGGTCACATGATACCACACTGCAGTGCCCCCTGTTCATATTATACAACAGTTCCTCAAATGCCCAGTATGCTACATTATACTACTCCGAGGTCACATGATGCCACACTGCAGTGCCCTCTGTTCATATTATACAACAGTTCCTCCAGTGCCCAGCATGCTACATTGTACTACTCCGAGGTCACATGATGCCACACTGCAGTGCCCTCTGTTCTTATTATACAACAGTTCCTCCAATGCCCAGTATGCTACATTGTACTACTCCGAGGTCACATGATGCCACACAGCAGTGCCCTCTGTTCATATTATACAACAGTTCCTACAATGCCCAGTATGCTACATTGTACTACTCCGAGGTCACATGATACCACACTGCAGTGCCCTCTGTTCATATTATACAACAGTTCCTCCAATGTCCAGTACGCTACATTATACTACTCCGAGGTCACATGATACCACACTGCAGTGCCCTCTGTTCATATTATACAACAGTTCCTCCAATGCCCAGTATGCTACATTGTACTACTCCGAGGTCACATGATACCACACTGCAGTGCCCTCTGTTCATATTATACAACAGTTCCTCCAATGCCCAGTATGCTACATTGTACTACTCCGAGGTCACATGATACCACACTGCAGTGCCCTCTGTTCATATTATACAACAGTTCCTCCAATGCCCAGTATGCTACATTGTACTACTCCGAGGTCACATGATACCACACTGCAGTGCCCTCTGTTCATATTATACAACAGTTCCTCCAATGCCCAGTATGCTACATTGTACTACTCCGAGGTCACATGATGTCACACTGCAGTGCCCCCTGTTCATATTATACAACAGTTCCTCCAATGCCCAGTATGCTACATTGTACTACTCCGAGGTCACATGATACCACACTGCAGTGCCCCCTGTTCATATTATACAACAGTTCCTCAAATGCCCAGTATGCTACATTATACTACTCCGAGGTCACATGATGCCACACTGCAGTGCCCTCTGTTCATATTATACAACAGTTCCTCCAGTGCCCAGCATGCTACATTGTACTACTCCGAGGTCACATGATGCCACACTGCAGTGCCCTCTGTTCTTATTATACAACAGTTCCTCCAATGCCCAGTATGCTACATTGTACTACTCCGAGGTCACATGATGCCACACAGCAGTGCCCTCTGTTCATATTATACAACAGTTCCTACAATGCCCAGTATGCTACATTGTACTACTCCGAGGTCACATGATGCCACACTGCAGTGCCCCCTGTTCATATTATACAACAGTTCCTAAAATGCCCAGTATGCTACATTGTACTACTCCGAGGTCACATGATGCCACACTGCAGTGCCTCCTGTTCATATTATACAACAGTTCCTGCAATGCCCAGTATGCTACATTGTACTACTCCGAGGTCACATGATGCCACACTGCAGTGCCCTCTGTTCATATTATACAACAGTTCCTCCAGTGCCCAGTATGCTACATTGTACTACTCCGAGGTCACATGATGCCACACTGCAGTGCCCCCTGTTCATATTATACAACAGTTCCTACAATGCCCAGTATGCTACATTGTACTACTCCGAGGTCACATGATGCCACACTGCAGTGCCCCCTGTTCATATTATACAACAGTTCCTAAAATGCCCAGTATGCTACATTGTACTACTCCGAGGTCACATGATGCCACACTGCAGTGCCCCCTGTACATATTATACAACAGTTCCTCCAATGCCCAGTATGCTACATTGTACTACTCCGAGGTCACATGATGCCACACTGCAGTGCCCCCTGTACATATTATACAACAGTTCCTCCAATGCCCAGTATGCTACATTGTACTACTCCGAGGTCACATGATACCACACTGCAGTGCCCCCTGTTCATATTATACAACAGTTCCTCCAATGCCCAGTATGCTACATTGTACTACTCCGAGGTCACATGATGCCACACTGCAGTGCCCCCTGTTCATATTATACAACAGTTCCTAAAATGCCCAGTAGGCTACATTGTACTACTCCGAGGTCACATGATACCACACTGCAGTGCCCTCTGTTCATATTATACAACAGTTCCTCCAGTGCCCAGTATGCTACATTGTACTACTCCGAGGTCACATGATGCCACACTGCAGTGCCCCCTGTACATATTATACAACAGTTCCTCCAATGCCCAGTATGCTACATTGTACTACTCCGAGGTCACATGATGCCACACTGCAGTGCCCCCTGTTCATATTATACAACAGTTCCTCCAATGCCCAGTAGGCTACATTGTACTACTCCGAGGTCACATGATGCCACACTGCAGTGCCCCCTGTACATATTATACAACAGTTCCTCCAATGCCCAGTATGCTACATTGTACTACTCCGAGGTCACATGATACCACACTGCAGTGCCCCCTGTTCATATTATACAACAGTTCCTCCAATGCCCAGTATGCTACATTGTACTACTCCGAGGTCACATGATGCCACACTGCAGTGCCCCCTGTATATATTATACAACAGTTCCTCCAATGCCCAGTATGCTACATTGTACTACTCCGAGGTCACATGATACCACACTGCAGTGCCCCCTGTTCATATTATACAACAGTTCCTACAATGCCCAGTATGCTACATTGTACTACTCCGAGGTCACATGATGCCACAATGCAGTGCCCCCTGTTCATATTATACAACAGTTCCTACAATGCCCAGTATGCTACATTGTACTACTCCGAGGACACATGATACCACACTGCAGTGCCCTCTGTTCATATTATACAACAGTTCTTCCAGTGCCCAGCATGCTACATTGTACTACTCCGAGGTCACATGATGCCACACTGCAGTACCCTCTGTTCATATTATACAACAGTTCCTCCAATGCCTAGTATGCTACATTGTACTACTCCGAGGTCACATGATACCACACTGCAGTGCCCCCTGTTCATATTATACAACAGTTCCTACAATGCCCAGTATGCTACATTGTACTACTCCGAGGTCACATGATGCCACAATGCAGTGCCCCCTGTTCATATTATACAACAGTTCCTACAATGCCCAGTATGCTACATTGTACTACTCCGAGGTCACATGATGCCACACTGCAGTGCCCTCTGTTCATATTATACAACAGTTCCTACAATGCCCAGTATGCTACATTGTACTACTCCGAGGTCACATGATGCCACACTGCAGTGCCCCCTGTTCATATTATACAACAGTTCCTACAATGCCCTGTAGGCTACATTGTACTACTCCGAGGTCACATGATGCCACACTGCAGTGCCCCCTGTTCATATTATACAACAGTTCCTCCAGTGTCCAGTATGCTACATTGTACTACTCCGAGGTCACATGATGCCACACTGCAGTGCCCCCTGTTCATATTATACAACAGTTCCTCCAGTGCCCAGTATGCTACATTGTACTACTCCGAGGTCCCATGATGACACACTGCAGTGCCCTCTGTTCATATTATACAACAGTTCCTACAATGCCCAGTATGCTACATTGTACTACTCCGAGGTCACATGATGCCACACTGCAGTGCCCCCTGTTCATATTATACAACAGTTCCTACAATGCCCTGTAGGCTACATTGTACTACTCCGAGGTCACATGATGCCACACTGCAGTGCCCTCTGTTCATATTATACAACAGTTCCTCAAATGTCCAGTATGCTACATTGTACTACTCCGAGGTCACATGATACCACACTGCAGTGCCCCCTGTACATATTATACAACAGTTCCTCCAGTGCCCAGTATGCTACATTGTACTACTCCGAGGTCACATGATGCCACACTGCAGTGCCCCCTGTTCATATTATACAACAGTTCCTACAATGCCCAGTATGCTACATTGTACTACTCCGAGGTCACATGATGCCACACTGCAGTGCCCTCTGTTCATATTATACAACAGTTCCTCCAGTGCCCAGCATGCTACATTGTACTACTCCGAGGTCACATGATGCCACACTGCAGTGCCCCCTGTACATATTATACAACAGTTCCTCCAGTGCCCAGCATGCTACATTGTACTACTCCGAGGTCACATGATACCACACTGCAGTGCCCCCTGTTCATATTATACAACAGTTCCTACAATGCCCAGTATGCTACATTGTACTACTCCGAGGTCACATGATGCCACACTGCAGTGCCCTCTGTTCATATTATACAACAGTTCCTACAATGCCCAGTATGCTACATTGTACTACTCCGAGGTCACATGATACCACACTGCAGTGCCCCCTGTTCATATTATACAACAGTTCCTCCAATGCCCTGTAGGCTACATTGTACTACTCCGAGGTCACATGATGCCACACTGCAGTGCCCCCTGTTCATATTATACAACAGTTCCTCCTGTGCCCAGTATGCTACATTATACTACTCCGAGGTCACATGATGCCACACTGCAGTGCCCCCTGTACATATTATACAACAGTTCCTCCAGTGCCCAGCATGCTACATTGTACTACTCCGAGGTCACATGATGCCACACTGCAGTGCCCCCTGTTCATATTATACAACAGTTCCTACAATGCCCTGTAGGCTACATTGTACTACTCCGAGGTCACATGATGCCACACTGCAGTGCCCTCTGTTCATATTATACAACAGTTCCTGAAATGTCCAGTATGCTACATTGTACTACTCCGAGGTCACATGATGCCACACTGCAGTGCCCCCTGTTCATACTATACAACAGTTCCTCCAATTCCCAGTATGCTACATTGTACTACTCCGAGGTCACATGATGCCACACAGCAGTGCCCACTGTTCATATTATACAACAGTTCCTACAATGCCCTGTAGGCTACATTGTACTACTCCGAGGTCACATGATGCCACACTGCAGTGCCCTCTGTTCATATTATACAACAGTTCCTACAATGCCCTGTAGGCTACATTATACTACTCCGAGGTCACATGATACCACACTGCAGTGCCCTCTGTTCATATTATACAACAGTTCCTCAAATGTCCAGTATGCTACATTGTACTACTCCGAGGTCACATGATACCACACTGCAGTGCCCCCTGTACATATTATACAACAGTTCCTCCAATGCCCAGTATGCTACATTGTAACACTCCCAGGCCACAGTTTGTCACAGTGCAGAGCATCAAGTTAGCCATATGCCACATTGTAGTGTCTCCAGTTCACATTATGACACACTGGCTTCTCTCACCTAGAATGCTCATGATCAGTGTATGGATGAATTTAGCAAAGATCAGGTATCTGCCTCTCTCAGAGCCTTCTGGGGTACACAGGACTGTGGCAGGTGGCAGGAGGAGGCTGCATTAGTGTAATGAGAGGAGAGGGGGCAGGACTGAGTAAAGGCGTAGGGCCTTTTATGGTGGCTGAGCTTAGAGACCCGACTCCATGGCCGATGTGAGTAGGGTGTTTAAATTGCAGCAATAAATGATTTTGTTTTATCGCTGGTCACTGATTGTGGATGTAACAATATAATAATTGTTTTGTGTAACTGTAAATCTGTATTAATCTGTCACAGGAGCTGCTCATCGGAACATGGAATATAACATCCGCCTGGCACAGCCCACAGACAGCCAGCACATCATGAGGATGATCCGGGTACTGTATATAAACCAAATACCTGTATACTATAACACTATACTGTATTTTCACTTACAGTACTTATAATGGTCACACCGATTTTAATAATAGTACTGAGTATACGGTCATAACAGTCACACCGCTCTGTATAATAACACTGAGTATACGCTGATGTCACGAGAGGCCGGCCAATTTCCCAAATACATCAATCTGAAAATCGCCACTAGTGACTTATGGTTACCTCAGCATGTGTGGTTAATAAAAACTTGGTAACTGCCACCAGCAGAGGAAACCCAAAACATCAATGAATGGACACCATCCAGAATTATTAATTGCAAACTTACTTAAACTTCATTAGTAGCTTTAGCCACACGTGCTCGTAGATTCACCAAGAGGCATGGAGAATACGCTAGAATAAATTATCTTTTAATTCAAACAAAATTGTCCAAGGTATGATTATAAAAATAAAATAACTGCACATCTGTACTTACAGGAACTGGCTGAATATGAAAAAATAACACATTTTATCAAACTAACAGAGGAAGGTAAGTGAGTGCAGAG
Source organism: Pseudophryne corroboree (assembly GCF_028390025.1). Taxonomy (NCBI): domain Eukaryota; kingdom Metazoa; phylum Chordata; class Amphibia; order Anura; family Myobatrachidae; genus Pseudophryne; species Pseudophryne corroboree. Next base: position 2,577,983 of record NC_086449.1, on the reverse strand, counting down.
GAAAAAATGGAAAGTGAGAGGGAAGGTAGGTGCTGTAAATTGCTTATTGATACTGCTGTGCTCTACAGAACAATGTCGTGACAGGTGAGATTCTCCCAGACATTACAGGGCACTATGCAAGAAGGAAGAGGCCTCAGTGACAGAGGAAGAAGAGAGGGAGATGTGGGAGGGAGATGTAATGAGGAGGAGGTAGTGACAAATAGTATAAGGTGTAAGGCAGGATGAATGGGAGCTGTAATTGAATACTGGTACTGGGTGAATAGAAGATGTACTGGTACTGGGTGTACAGAAGATGTAATGTAGTACCGGTACTGTATGAACAGGAGATGTAATGTAGTACTGGTACTGGGTGAACAGGAGATGTAATGGAGTACTGGTACTGGGTGAACAGAAGATGTAATGGAGTACTGGTACCTGGTGAACAGGAGATGTAATGTAGTACTGGTACTGGGTGAACAGATGATGTCATGGAGTACTGGTACTGGGTGAACAGAAGATGTAATGGAGAACCGGTACTGGGTGAACAGAAGATGTAATGGAGTACTGGTACTGGGTGAACAGAAGATGTAATGGAGTACTGGTACTGGGTGAACAGGAGATGTAATGGAGTACTGGTACTGGGTGAACAGAAGATGTAATGGAGTACTGGTACTGGGTGAACAGAAGATGTAATGGAGTACTGGTACTGGGTGAACAGAAGATGTAATGCAGTACCGGTACTGGGTGAACATAAGATGTAATGGAGTACTGGTACTGGGTGAACAAAAGATTTAATGGAGTACTGGTACTGGGTGAACAGGAGATGTAATGGAGTACTGGTACTGGGTTAACAGAAGATGTAATGGAGTACTGGTACTGGGTGAACAGGAGATGTAATGGAGTACTGGTACTGGGTGAACAGGAGATGTAATGGAGTACTGGTACTGGGTGAACAAGAGATGTAATGGAGTACTGGTACTGGGTGAACAGAAGATGTAATGGAGTACTGGTACTGGGTGAACAGAAGATGTAATGGAGTACTGGTACTGGGTGATCAGGAGATGTAATGGAGTACTGGTACTGGGTGAACAGGAGATGTAATGGAGTACTGGTACTGGGTGAACAAGAGATGTAATGGAGTACTGGTACTGGGTGAACAGAAGATGTAATGGAGTACTGGTACTGGGTGAACAGGAGATGTAATGGAGTACTGGTACTGGGTGAACAAGAGATGTAATGGAGTACTGGTACTGGGTGAACAGAAGATGTAATGGAGTACTGGTACTGGGTGAACAGGAGATGTAATGGAGTACTGGTACTGGGTGAAAAAGAGATGTAATGGAGTACTGGTACTGGGTGAACAGGAGATGTAATGTAGTACTGGTACTGGGTGAACAGAAGATGTATCGGAGTACTGGTACTCGGTGAACAGGAGATGTAATGGAGTACTGGTACTGGGTGAACAGATGATGTAATGGAGTACTGGTACTGGGTGAACAGAAGATGTAATGGAGTACCGGTACTGGGTGAACAGAAGATGTAATGGAGTACTGGTACTGGGTGAACAGAAGATGTAATGGAGTACTGGTACTGGGTGAACAGAAGATGTAATGGAGTACCGGTACTGGGTGAACAGATGATGTAATGGAGTACCGGTACTGGGTGAACAGAAGATGTAATGGAGTACTGGTACTGGGTGAACAGGAGATGTAATGGAGTACTGGTACTGGGTGAACAGGAGATGTACTGGAGTACTGGTACTGGGTGAACAGGAGATGTAATGGAGTACTGGTGCTGGGTGAACAGAAGATGTAATGGAGTACTGGTACTGGGTGAACAGGAGATGTAATGGAGTACTGGTACTGGGAGAACAGATGATGTAATGGAGTACTGGTATTGGGTGAACAAAAGATGTAATGGAGTACTGGTACTGGGTGAACAGGAGATGTAATGGAGTACTGGTACTGGGTGAACAGGAGATGTAATGGAGTACCGGTACTGGGTGAACAGGAAATGTAATGGAGTACCGGTACTGGGTGAACAGGAGATGTATTGGAGTACTGGTACTGGGTGTACAGGAGATGTAATGGAGTACTGTTACTGGGTGAACAGGAGATGTAATGTAGTACTGGTACTGGGTGTACAGGAGATGTAATGGAGTACTGTTACTGGGTGAACAGGAGATGTAATGGAGTACTGTTACTGGGTGAACAGGAGATGTAATGGAGTACTGTTACTGGGTGAATAGGAGATGTAATGGAGTACTGGTACTGGGTGTACAGGAGATGTAATGGAGTACTGTTACTGGGTGAACAGGAGATGTAATGTAGTACTGGTACTGGGTGTACAGGAGATGTAATGGAGTACTGGTACTGGGTGAACAGGAGATGTAATGGAGTACTGGTACTGGGTGAACAGATGATGTAATGGAGTACTGGTACTGGGTGAACAGATGATGTAATGGAGTACCGGTACTGGGTGAACAGAAGATGTAATGGAGTACTGGTACTGGGTGAACAGAAGATGTAATGGAGTACTGGTACTGGGTGAACAGGAGATGTAATGGAGTACTGGTACTGGGTGAACAGATGATGTAATGGAGTGCTGGTACTGGGTGAACAGATGATGTAATGGAGTACCGGTACTGGGTGAACAGAAGATGTAATGGAGTACTGGTACTGGGTTAACAGAAGACGTAATGGAGTACTGGTACTGGGTGAACAGGAGATGTAATGGAGTACTGGTACTGGGTGCACAGGAGATGTAATGGAGTACTGGTACTGGGTGAACAAGAGATGTAATGGAGTACTGGTACTGGGTGAACAGAAGATGTAATGGAGTACTGGTACTGGGTGAACAGAAGATGTAATGGAGTACTGGTACTGGGTGATCAGGAGATGTAATGGAGTACTGGTACTGGGTGAACAGGAGATGTAATGGAGTACTGGTACTGGGTGAACAAGAGATGTAATGGAGTACTGGTACTGGGTGAACAGAAGATGTAATGGAGTACTGGTACTGGGTGAACAGGAGATGTAATGGAGTACTGGTACTGGGTGAACAAGAGATGTAATGGAGTACTGGTACTGGGTGAACAGAAGATGTAATGGAGTACTGGTACTGGGTGAACAGGAGATGTAATGGAATACTGGTACTGGGTGAACAAGAGATGTAATGGAGTACTGGTACTGGGAGAACAGAAGATGTAATGGAGTACTGGTACTGGGTGAACAGGAGGTGTAATGGAGTACTGGTACTGGGTGAACAGGAGATGTAATGGAGTACTGGTACTGGGTGAACAAGAGATGTAATGGAGTACTGGTACTGGGTGAACAGAAGATGTAATGGAGTACTGGTACTGGGTGAACAGGAAATGTAATGGAGTACTGGTACTGGGTGAACAGGAGATGTAATGGAGTACTGGTACTGGGTGAACAAGAGATGTAATGGAGTACTGGTACTGGGTGAACAGGAGATGTAATGTAGTACTGGTACTGGGTGAACAGAAGATGTATTGGAGTACTGGTACTGGGTGAACAGGAGATGTAATGGATTACTGGTACTGGGTGAACAGATGATGTAATGGAGTACTGGTACTGGGTGAACAGATGATGTAATGGAGTTCTGGTACTGGGTGAACAGATGATGTAATGGAGTACCGGTACTGGGTGAACAGAAGATGTAATGGAGTACTGGTACTGGGTGAACAGGAGATGTAATGGAGTACTGGTACTGGGTGAACAGGAGATGTACTGGAGTACTGGTACTGGGTGAACAGGAGATGTAATGGAGTACTGGTACTGGGTGAAAAGAAGATGTAATGGAGTACTGGTACTGGGTGAACAGGAGATGTAATGGAGTACTGGTACTGGGAGAACAGATGATGTAATGGAGTACTGGTATTGGGTGAACAGGAGATGTAATGGAGTACTGGTACTGGGTGAACAGAAGATGTAATGGAGTACTGGTACTGGGTGAACAGGAGATGTAATGGAGTACTGGTACTGGGTGAACAGGAGATGTAATGGAGTACCGGTACTGGGTGAACAGGAGATGTATTGGAGTACTGGTACTGGGTGTACAGGAGATGTAATGGAGTACTGTTACTGGGTGAACAGGAGATGTAATGTAGTACTGGTACTGGGTGTACAGGAGATGTAATGGAGTACTGTTACTGGGTGAACAGGAGATGTAATGGAGTACTGTTACTGGGTGAACAGGAGATGTAATGGAGTACTGTTACTGGGTGAACAGGAGATGTAATGGAGTACTGGTACTGGGTGTACAGGAGATGTAATGGAGTACTGTTACTGGGTGAACAGGAGATGTAATGTAGTACTGGTACTGGGTGTACAGGAGATGTAATGGAGTACTGGTACTGGGTGAACAGGAGATGTAATGGAGTACTGGTATTGGGTGAACAGGAGATGTAATGGAGTACTGGTATTGGGTGAACAGGAGATGTAATGGAGTACTGGTACTGGGTGAACAGGAGATGGAATGTAGTACCGGTCCTGGTGAGTTATGCAAATAAACAATAATTTTACAAAGTGTCAGCACTAGTAATACCATGCTAGGCTGTTAGTGGGAAATTGGGGGACAAAGAGCCTAAAATTATTATTATTATTATCCTTATTTATATGGCTCTACAAAGGTTCCACAATGCCTTACAAAGTACATAAACATATGAGCAGAACAAGAATACGGTGACTTAAAGTACAAGACAATTTAGGGCAAGGGCATGGTAGAGAGGTGCGGTTCGGTTTTCCTGGAGACAGACGAACTTATGGGTTCCAATTTGAATCCCATCTTGGGTCTGTTGTCCGTTCGGAACTCAGATTTAAAAACTGATCTTGGTTTGTAGAATGTATGTACACAGGTCCAGATTACATGATTTTATCTGTTTCATAGATTTTTATCAATGTTTTAAAGAAATGGAAGACTGAACCAAAACACTTTAGGGTCATTTTCCCAAAACCGAAACATGATGGTGAGCTAGAACCAAAACCAGAACATGGGGATCTGTGCACATCTCTAACACATGGTGTATACATTTTGTTGTATCAGTGGTCATAACACTCAAATAAGCAAATGTGTGGCAGAAATCAATGGGCAGGTGCCATTTAAGGGAGCATGGATTAGGAGGGAGCAGAGGGTTAGGAGGAGAGACAGCCGGGTTTGGTGAAGAAGTGGGTCTTGAGAGCCCATGTGAAGTCGTGTAGAGCTGTGGAGCTCTGATGGAGCATGGATTAGAAGGGAGCAGAGGGTTAGGAGGAGAGACAGCCGGGTTTGGTGAAGAAGTGGGTCTTGAGAGCCCATGTGAAGTTGTGTTGAGCTATGGAGCTCTGATGGAGCATGGATTAGAAGGGAGCAGAGGGTTAGGAGGAGAGACAGCCGGGTTTGGTGAAGAAGTGGGTCTTGAGAGCCCATGTGAAGTTGTGTAGAGCTGTGGAGCTCTGATGGAGCATGGATTAGGAGGGGGCAGAGGGTTAGGAGGAGAGACAGCCGGGTTTGGTGAAGAAGTGGGTCTTGAGAGCCCATGTGAAGTTGTGTAGAGCTATGGAGCTCTGATGGAGCATGGATTAGAAGGGAGCAGAGGGTTAGGAGGAGAGACAGCTGGGTTTGGTGAAGAAGTGGGTCTTGAGAGCCCATTTGAAGTTTTGTAGAGCTGTGGAGATCTGATAGAGATGGTTAAATTCTTGGAGGCGTGAATGGGAAGAAGTAATCAGCAGGCAGGAGAGGTGGCGTGAGAAAGGGTCTAGGTTTGGGTCTCACATGACCTGGACATTACGGAGTTCCCTGTTACCATCAGCAACCGCCTGTTACTGACTCCACCCACTGCGCAGTAGGTGGGTATTTTGCTGCTACCACCAGGGTCCTACCACGTGGAAACATGAAAAAGCAATTGTCTTGAAGGCGAGATATTTTTTGCTCAAATAGTCTTAAAAAAATGCCACAGTCATACTTCCATCTTAGCAAAACCCAGGATATTGGTCAGTATATAATAATAATTATTATTTATTTTTATCCTTTATTTATATGGCGCCACAAGGGTTCCGCAGCGCCCAATTACATAGTACATAAATAATCAAACAGGAAAACAGCAACTTACAGTTGACGACAATATAGGACAAGTACAGGGTAAATAAACATAGCTACATCAGCAGATGACACTGGAATAAGTATCAGGTGGCAGAAGACTGCTGGATGTGGGGCAGTTGAAGATCATTAAAGTAAGAAAAGGATAAGCACATGACGGAAGAGGGCCCTGCTCGTGAGAGCTTATAATCTAAAGGGGAGGGGCAGACAGACAGGGGTGACACAGATGGGGTACATAGAGAGTGTGGCAGAGATGGAATGAGACGGTGATCTGTGACAGAGGGGATGTAACCATTGACAGAGATGGAATGAGACGGTGATCTGTGACAGAGGGAATGTAACCAGTGACAGAGAAGGAATGAGACGGTGATCTGTGACAGAGGGAATGTAACCAGTGACAGAGAAGGAATGAGACGGTGATCCGTGACAGAGGGAATGTAACCAGTGACAGAGAAGGAATGAGACAGTGATCTGTGACAGAGGGAATGTAACCAGTGACAGAGAAGGAATGAGACGTGATCTGTGACAGAGGGAATGTAACCAGTGACAGAGAAGGAATGAGACGGTGATCTGTGACAGAGGGAATGTAACCAGTGACAGAGAAGGAATGAGACGGTGATCTGTGACAGAGGGAATGTAACCAGTGACAGAGAAGGAATGAGACGTGATCTGTGACAGAGGGAATGTAACCAGTGACAGAGAAGGAATGAGACGTGATCTGTGACAGAGGGAATGTAACCAGTGACAGAGAAGGAATGAGACGGTGATCTGTGACAGAGGGAATGTAACCAGTGACAGAGAAGGAACGAGACGGTGATCTGTGACAGAGGGAATGTAACCAGTCACAGAGAAGGGATGAGACAGTGATCTGTGACAGAGGGAATGTAACCGGTAACAGAGAAGGAATGAGACGGTGATCTGTGACAGAGGGAATGTAACCAGTGACAGAGATGGAATGAGACGGTGATCTGTGACAGAGGGAATGTAACCGGTGACAGAGAAGAATTATGGTACGGTGATCTGTGACAGAGGGAATGTTACCAGTGACAGAGAAGGAATGAGACAGTGATCTGTGACAGAGGGAATGTAACCAATGACAGAGATGGAATGAGACGGTGATCTGTGACAGAGGGAACGTAACCAGTGACAGAGAAGGAATGAGACGGTGATCTGTGACAGAGGGAATGTATCCTGTGACAGAGAAGGAATGAGATGGTGATCTGTGACAGAGGGAATGTAACTAGTGACAGAGAAGGAATGAGATGGTGATCTGTGACACAGGGAATGTAACCAGTGACAGAGAAGGAATGAGACAGTGATCTGTGACAGAGGGAATGTTACCAGTGACAGAGAAGGAATGAGACGGTGATCTGTGACAGAGGGAACGTAACCAGTGACAGAGAAGGAATGAGACAGTGATCTGTGACAGAGGGAATGTAACCAGTGACAGAGATGGAATGAGACGGTGATCTGTGACAGAGGGAACGTAACCAGTGACAGAGAAGGAGTGAGACAGTGATCTGTGACTGAGGGAATGTAACCAGTGACAGAGATGGAATGAGACAGTGATCTGTGACAGAGGGAATGTATCCAGTGACAGAGAAGGAATGAGATGGTGATCTGTGACAGAGGGAATGTAACTAGTGACAGAGAAGGAATGAGATGGTGATCTGTGACACAGGGAATGTAACCAGTGACAGAGAAGGAATGAGACAGTGATCTGGGACAGAGGGAATGTAACCGGTGACAGAGAAGGAATGAGACGGTGATCTGTGACAGAGGGAATGTAACCAGTGACAGAGAAGGGATGAGACAGTGATCTGTGACAGAGGGAATGTAACCAGTGACAGAGAAGGAATGAGACGGTGATCTGTGACAGAGGGAATGTAACCAGTGACAGAGAAGGAATGAGACGGTGATCTGTGACAGAGGGAATGTAACCAGTGACAGAGAAGGAATGAGACGGTGATCCGTGACAGAGGGAATGTAACCAGTGACAGAGAAGGAATGAGACAGTGATCTGTGACAGAGGGAATGTAACCAGTGACAGAGAAGGAATGAGACGTGATCTGTGACAGAGGGAATGTAACCAGTGACAGAGAAGGAATGAGACGGTGATCTGTGACAGAGGGAATGTAACCAGTGACAGAGAAGGAATGAGACGTGATCTGTGACAGAGGGAATGTAACCAGTGACAGAGAAGGAATGAGACGTGATCTGTGACAGAGGGAATGTAACCAGTGACAGAGAAGGAATGAGACGGTGATCTGTGACAGAGGGAATGTAACCAGTGACAGAGAAGGAATGAGACGGTGATCTGTGACAGAGGGAATGTAACCAGTCACAGAGAAGGGATGAGACAGTGATCTGTGACAGAGGGAATGTAACCGGTAACAGAGAAGGAATGAGACGGTGATCTGTGACAGAGGGAATGTAACCAGTGACAGAGATGGAATGAGACGGTGATATGTGACAGAGGGAACGTAACCAGTGACAGAGATGGAATGAGATGGTGATCTGTGACAGAGGGAATGTAACCGGTGACAGAGAAGAATTATGGTACGGTGATCTGTGACAGAGGGAATGTTACCAGTGACAGAGAAGGAATGAGACAGTGATCTGTGACAGAGGGAATGTAACCAGTGACAGAGAAGGAATGAGACGGTGATCTGTGACAGAGGGGATGTAACCAGTGACAGAGAAGGAATGAGACAGTGATCTGTGACAGAGGGAATGTAACCAGTGACAGAGAAGGAATGAGACGGTGATCTGTGACAGTGGGAATGTAACCAGTGGCAGAGAAGGAATGAGACAGTGATCTGTGACAGAGGGAATGTAACCAGTGACAGAGAAGGAATGAGACGGTGATCTGTGACAGAGGGAATGTAACCAGTGACAGAGAAGGAATGAGACGGTGATCTGTGACAGAGGGAATGTAACTAGTGACAGAGAAGGAATGAGACAGTGATCTGTGACAGAGGGGATGTAACCATTGACAGAGATGGAATGAGACGGTGATCTGTGACAGAGGGAATGTAACCGGTGACAGAGAAGGAATGAGACGGTGATCTGTGACAGAGGGAATATAACCGGTGACAGAGAAGGAATGAGGCGGTGATCTGTGACAGAGGGAATGTAACTAGTGACAGAGAAGGAATGAGACAGTGATCTGTGACAGAGGGAATGTAACCAGTGACAGAGAAGGAATGAGACGGTGATATGTGACAGAGGGAATGTAACCAGTGACAGATAAGGAATGAGACAGGGATCTGTGACAGAGGGAATGTAACCGGTGACAGAGAAGGAATGAGACGGTGATCTGTGACAGAGGGAATGTAACCAGTGACAGAGAAGGAATGAGACGGTGATCTGTGACAGAGGGGATGTAACCAGTGACAGAGAAGGAATGAGACGGTGATATGTGACAGAGGGAATGTAACCAGTGACAGAGAAGGAATGAGACAGTGATCTGTGACAGAGGGAATGTAACCGGTGACAGAGAAGGAATGAGACGGTGATCTGTGACAGAGGGAATGTAACCAGTGACAGAGAAGGAATGAGACGGTGATATGTGACAGAGGGAATGTAATCAGTGACAGAGAAGGAATGAGACAGTGATCTGTGACAGAGGGAATGTAACCGGTGACAGAGAAGGAATGAGACGGTGATCTGTGACAGAGGGAATGTAACCGGTGACAGAGAAGTAATGAGACGGTGATCTGTGACAGAGGGAATGTAACCAGTGACAGAGAAGGAATGAGACGGTGATCTGTGACAGAGGGGATGTAACCAATGACAGAGAAGGAATGAGACGGTGATCTGTGACAGAGGGGATGTAACCAGTGACAGAGAAGGATTGAGACGGTGATCTGTGACAGAGGGAATGTAACCAGTGACAGAGAAGGAATGAGACACTGATCTGTGACAGAGGGAATGTAACCAGTGACAGAGATGGAATGAGACGGTGATCCGTGACAGAGGGAATGTAACCAGTGACAGAGAAGGAATGAGACACTGATCTGTGACAGAGGGAATGTAACCAGTGACAGAGATGGAATGAGACGGTGATCCGTGACAGAGGGAATGTAACCAGTGACAGAGAAGGAATGAGACGGTGATCTGTGACAGAGGGAATGTAACCAGTGACAGAGAAGGAATGAGACGGTGATCTGTGACAGAGGGAATGTAACCAGTGACAGAGAAGGAATGAGACGGTGATCTGTGACAGAGGGAATGTAACCAGTCACAGAGAAGGGATGAGACAGTGATCTGTGACAGAGGGAATGTAACCGGTAACAGAGAAGGAATGAGACGGTGATCTGTGACAGAGGGAATGTAACCAGTGACAGAGATGGAATGAGACGGTGATCTGTGACAGAGGGAATGTAACCGGTGACAGAGAAGAATTATGGGACGGTGATCTGTGACAGAGGGAATGTTACCAGTGACAGAGAAGGAATGAGACAGTGATCTGTGACAGAGGGAATGTAACCAGTGACAGAGATGGAATGAGACGGTGATCTGTGACAGAGGGAACGTAACCAGTGACAGAGATGGAATGAGATGGTGATCTGTGACAGAGGGAATGTAACTAGTGACAGAGAAGGAATGAGACGGTGATCTGTGACACAGGGAATGTAACCAGTGACAGAGAAGGAATGAGACGGTGATCTGTGACAGAGGGAATGTAACCAGTGACAGAGAAGGAATGAGACACTGATCTGTGACAGAGGGAATGTAACCAGTGACAGAGATGGAATGAGACGGTGATCCGTGACAGAGGGAATGTAACCAGTGACAGAGAAGGAATGAGACGGTGATCTGTGACAGAGGGAATGTAACCAGTGACAGAGAAGGAATGAGACGGTGATCTGTGACAGAGGGAATGTAACCAGTGACAGAGAAGGAATGAGACGGTGATCTGTGACAGAGGGAATGTAACCAGTCACAGAGAAGGGATGAGACAGTGATCTGTGACAGAGGGAATGTAACCGGTAACAGAGAAGGAATGAGACGGTGATCTGTGACAGAGGGAATGTAACCAGTGACAGAGATGGAATGAGACGGTGATCTGTGACAGAGGGAATGTAACCGGTGACAGAGAAGAATTATGGGACGGTGATCTGTGACAGAGGGAATGTTACCAGTGACAGAGAAGGAATGAGACAGTGATCTGTGACAGAGGGAATGTAACCAGTGACAGAGATGGAATGAGACGGTGATCTGTGACAGAGGGAACGTAACCAGTGACAGAGATGGAATGAGATGGTGATCTGTGACAGAGGGAATGTAACTAGTGACAGAGAAGGAATGAGACGGTGATCTGTGACACAGGGAATGTAACCAGTGACAGAGAAGGAATGAGACAGTGATCTGTGACAGAGGGAATGTAACCAGTGACAGAGAAGGAATGAGACGGTGATCTGTGACAGAGGGGATGTAACCAGTGACAGAGAAGGAATGAGACAGTGATCTGTGACAGAGGGAATGTAACCAGTGACAGAGAAGGAATGAGACGGTGATCTGTGACAGTGGGAATGTAACCAGTGGCAGAGAAGGAATGAGACAGTGATCTGTGACAGAGGGAATGTAACCAGTGACAGAGAAGGAATGAGACGGTGATCTGTGACAGAGGGAATGTAACCAGTGACAGAGAAGGAATGAGACGGTGATCTGTGACAGAGGGAATGTAACTAGTGACAGAGAAGGAATGAGACAGTGATCTGTGACAGAGGGGATGTAACCATTGACAGAGATGGAATGAGACGGTGATCTGTGACAGAGGGAATGTAACCGGTGACAGAGAAGGAATGAGACGGTGATCTGTGACAGAGGGAATATAACCGGTGACAGAGAAGGAATGAGGCGGTGATCTGTGACAGAGGGAATGTAACTAGTGACAGAGAAGGAATGAGACAGTGATCTGTGACAGAGGGAATGTAACCAGTGACAGAGAAGGAATGAGACGGTGATATGTGACAGAGGGAATGTAACCAGTGACAGAGAAGGAATGAGACAGTGATCTGTGACAGAGGGAATGTAACCGGTGACAGAGAAGGAATGAGACGGTGATCTGTGACAGAGGGAATGTAACCAGTGACAGAGAAGGAATGAGACGGTGATCTGTGACAGAGGGGATGTAACCAGTGACAGAGAAGGAATGAGACGGTGATATGTGACAGAGGGAATGTAACCAGTGACAGAGAAGGAATGAGACAGTGATCTGTGACAGAGGGAATGTAACCGGTGACAGAGAAGGAATGAGACGGTGATCTGTGACAGAGGGAATGTAACCAGTGACAGAGAAGGAATGAGACGGTGATATGTGACAGAGGGAATGTAATCAGTGACAGAGAAGGAATGAGACAGTGATCTGTGACAGAGGGAATGTAACCGGTGACAGAGAAGGAATGAGACGGTGATCTGTGACAGAGGGAATGTAACCAGTGACAGAGAAGGAATGAGACGGTGATCTGTGACAGAGGGAATGTAACCGGTGACAGAGAAGTAATGAGACGGTGATCTGTGACAGAGGGAATGTAACCAGTGACAGAGAAGGAATGAGACGGTGATCTGTGACAGAGGGGATGTAACCAGTGACAGAGAAGGAATGAGACGGTGATCTGTGACAGAGGGGATGTAACCAGTGACAGAGAAGGAATGAGACGGTGATCTGTGACAGAGGGAATGTAACCAGTGACAGAGAAGGAATGAGACACTGATCTGTGACAGAGGGAATGTAACCAGTGACAGAGAAGGAATGAGACGTGATCTGTGACAGAGGGAATGTAACCAGTGACAGAGAAGGAATGAGACGGTGATCTGTGACAGAGGGAATGTAACCAGTGACAGAGAAGGAATGAGACGGTGATCTGTGACAGAGGGAATGTAACCAATGACAGAGAAGGAATGAGACGTGATCTGTGACAGAGGGAATGTAACCAGTGACAGAGAAGGAATGAGACGTGATCTGTGACAGAGGGAATGTAACCAGTGACAGAGAAGGAATGAGACGGTGATCTGTGACAGAGGGAATGTAACCAGTGACAGAGAAGGAACGAGACGGTGATCTGTGACAGAGGGAATGTAACCAGTCACAGAGAAGGGATGAGACAGTGATCTGTGACAGAGGGAATGTAACCGGTAACAGAGAAGGAATGAGACGGTGATCTGTGACAGAGGGAATGTAACCAGTGACAGAGATGGAATGAGACGGTGATCTGTGACAGAGGGAATGTAACCGGTGACAGAGAAGAATTATGGTACGGTGATCTGTGACAGAGGGAATGTTACCAGTGACAGAGAAGGAATGAGACAGTGATCTGTGACAGAGGGAATGTAACCAGTGACAGAGATGGAATGAGACGGTGATCTGTGACAGAGGGAACGTAACCAGTGACAGAGAAGGAATGAGACGGTGATCTGTGACAGAGGGAATGTATCCTGTGACAGAGAAGGAATGAGATGGTGATCTGTGACAGAGGGAATGTAACTAGTGACAGAGAAGGAATGAGATGGTGATCTGTGACACAGGGAATGTAACCAGTGACAGAGAAGGAATGAGACAGTGATCTGTGACAGAGGGAATGTAACCAGTGACAGAGAAGGAATGAGACGGTGATCTGTGACAGAGGGAACGTAACCAGTGACAGAGAAGGAATGAGACAGTGATCTGTGACAGAGGGAATGTAACCAGTGACAGAGATGGAATGAGACGGTGATCTGTGACAGAGGGAACGTAACCAGTGACAGAGAAGGAATGAGACAGTGATCTGTGACTGAGGGAATGTAACCAGTGACAGAGATGGAATGAGACAGTGATCTGTGACAGAGGGAATGTATCCAGTGACAGAGAAGGAATGAGATGGTGATCTGTGACAGAGGGAATGTAACTAGTGACAGAGAAGGAATGAGATGGTGATCTGTGACACAGGGAATGTAACCAGTGACAGAGAAGGAATGAGACAGTGATCTGTGACAGAGGGAATGTAACCGGTGACAGAGAAGGAATGAGACGGTGATCTGTGACAGAGGGAATGTAACCAGTGACAGAGAAGGGATGAGACAGTGATCTGTGACAGAGGGAATGTAACCAGTGACAGAGAAGGAATGAGACGGTGATCTGTGACAGAGGGAATGTAACCAGTGACAGAGAAGGAATGAGACGGTGATCTGTGACAGAGGGAATGTAACCAGTGACAGAGAAGGAATGAGACGGTGATCCGTGACAGAGGGAATGTAACCAGTGACAGAGAAGGAATGAGACAGTGATCTGTGACAGAGGGAATGTAACCAGTGACAGAGAAGGAATGAGACGTGATCTGTGACAGAGGGAATGTAACCAGTGACAGAGAAGGAATGAGACGGTGATCTGTGACAGAGGGAATGTAACCAGTGACAGAGAAGGAATGAGACGTGATCTGTGACAGAGGGAATGTAACCAGTGACAGAGAAGGAATGAGACGTGATCTGTGACAGAGGGAATGTAACCAGTGACAGAGAAGGAATGAGACGGTGATCTGTGACAGAGGGTATGTAACCAGTGACAGAGAAGGAATGAGACGGTGATCTGTGACAGAGGGAATGTAACCAGTCACAGAGAAGGGATGAGACAGTGATCTGTGACAGAGGGAATGTAACCGGTAACAGAGAAGGAATGAGACGGTGATCTGTGACAGAGGGAATGTAACCAGTGACAGAGATGGAATGAGACGGTGATATGTGACAGAGGGAACGTAACCAGTGACAGAGATGGAATGAGATGGTGATCTGTGACAGAGGGAATGTAACCGGTGACAGAGAAGAATTATGGTACGGTGATCTGTGACAGAGGGAATGTTACCAGTGACAGAGAAGGAATGAGACAGTGATCTGTGACAGAGGGAATGTAACCAGTGACAGAGATGGAATGAGACGGTGATCTGTGACAGAGGGAACGTAACCAGTGACAGAGATGGAATGAGATGGTGATCTGTGACAGAGGGAATGTAACTAGTGACAGAGAAGGAATGAGATGGTGATCTGTGACACAGGGAATGTAACCAGTGACAGAGAAGGAATGAGACAGTGATCTGTGACAGAGGGAATGTAACCAGTGACAGAGAAGGAATGAGACGGTGATCTGTGACAGAGGGGATGTAACCAGTGACAGAGAAGGAATGAGACAGTGATCTGTGACAGAGGGAATGTAACCAGTGACAGAGAAGGAATGAGACGGTGATCTGTGACAGTGGGAATGTAACCAGTGGCAGAGAAGGAATGAGACAGTGATCTGTGACAGAGGGAATGTAACCAGTGACAGAGAAGGAATGAGACGGTGATCTGTGACAGAGGGAATGTAACCAGTGACAGAGAAGGAATGAGACGGTGATCTGTGACAGAGGGAATGTAACTAGTGACAGAGAAGGAATGAGACAGTGATCTGTGACAGAGGGGATGTAACCATTGACAGAGATGGAATGAGACGGTGATCTGTGACAGAGGGAATGTAACCGGTGACAGAGAAGGAATGAGACGGTGATCTGTGACAGAGGGAATATAACCGGTGACAGAGAAGGAATGAGGCGGTGATCTGTGACAGAGGGAATGTAACTAGTGACAGAGAAGGAATGAGACAGTGATCTGTGACAGAGGGAATGTAACCAGTGACAGAGAAGGAATGAGACGGTGATATGTGACAGAGGGAATGTAACCAGTGACAGAGAAGGAATGAGACAGGGATCTGTGACAGAGGGAATGTAACCGGTGACAGAGAAGGAATGAGACGGTGATCTGTGACAGAGGGAATGTAACCAGTGACAGAGAAGGAATGAGACGGTGATCTGTGACAGAGGGGATGTAACCAGTGACAGAGAAGGAATGAGACGGTGATATGTGACAGAGGGAATGTAACCAGTGACAGAGAAGGAATGAGACAGTGATCTGTGACAGAGGGAATGTAACCGGTGACAGAGAAGGAATGAGACGGTGATCTGTGACAGAGGGAATGTAACCAGTGACAGAGAAGGAATGAGACGGTGATATGTGACAGAGGGAATGTAATCAGTGACAGAGAAGGAATGAGACAGTGATCTGTGACAGAGGGAATGTAACCGGTGACAGAGAAGGAATGAGACGGTGATCTGTGACAGAGGGAATGTAACCAGTGACAGAGAAGGAATGAGACGGTGATCTGTGACAGAGGGAATGTAACCGGTGACAGAGAAGTAATGAGACGGTGATCTGTGACAGAGGGAATGTAACCAGTGACAGAGAAGGAATGAGACGGTGATCTGTGACAGAGGGGATGTAACCAATGACAGAGAAGGAATGAGACGGTGATCTGTGACAGAGGGGATGTAACCAGTGACAGAGAAGGATTGAGACGGTGATCTGTGACAGAGGGAATGTAACCAGTGACAGAGAAGGAATGAGACACTGATCTGTGACAGAGGGAATGTAACCAGTGACAGAGATGGAATGAGACGGTGATCCGTGACAGAGGGAATGTAACCAGTGACAGAGAAGGAATGAGACGGTGATCTGTGACAGAGGGAATGTAACCAGTGACAGAGAAGGAATGAGACGGTGATCTGTGACAGAGGGAATGTAACCAGTGACAGAGAAGGAATGAGACGGTGATCTGTGACAGAGGGAATGTAACCAGTCACAGAGAAGGGATGAGACAGTGATCTGTGACAGAGGGAATGTAACCGGTAACAGAGAAGGAATGAGACGGTGATCTGTGACAGAGGGAATGTAACCAGTGACAGAGATGGAATGAGACGGTGATCTGTGACAGAGGGAATGTAACCGGTGACAGAGAAGAATTATGGGACGGTGATCTGTGACAGAGGGAATGTTACCAGTGACAGAGAAGGAATGAGACAGTGATCTGTGACAGAGGGAATGTAACCAGTGACAGAGATGGAATGAGACGGTGATCTGTGACAGAGGGAACGTAACCAGTGACAGAGATGGAATGAGATGGTGATCTGTGACAGAGGGAATGTAACTAGTGACAGAGAAGGAATGAGACGGTGATCTGTGACACAGGGAATGTAACCAGTGACAGAGAAGGAATGAGACGGTGATCTGTGACAGAGGGAATGTAACCAGTGACAGAGAAGGAATGAGACACTGATCTGTGACAGAGGGAATGTAACCAGTGACAGAGATGGAATGAGACGGTGATCCGTGACAGAGGGAATGTAACCAGTGACAGAGAAGGAATGAGACGGTGATCTGTGACAGAGGGAATGTAACCAGTGACAGAGAAGGAATGAGACGGTGATCTGTGACAGAGGGAATGTAAACAGTGACAGAGAAGGAATGAGACGGTGATCTGTGACAGAGGGAATGTAACCAGTCACAGAGAAGGGATGAGACAGTGATCTGTGACAGAGGGAATGTAACCGGTAACAGAGAAGGAATGAGACGGTGATCTGTGACAGAGGGAATGTAACCAGTGACAGAGATGGAATGAGACGGTGATCTGTGACAGAGGGAATGTAACCGGTGACAGAGAAGAATTATGGGACGGTGATCTGTGACAGAGGGAATGTTACCAGTGACAGAGAAGGAATGAGACAGTGATCTGTGACAGAGGGAATGTAACCAGTGACAGAGATGGAATGAGACGGTGATCTGTGACAGAGGGAACGTAACCAGTGACAGAGATGGAATGAGATGGTGATCTGTGACAGAGGGAATGTAACTAGTGACAGAGAAGGAATGAGACGGTGATCTGTGACACAGGGAATGTAACCAGTGACAGAGAAGGAATGAGACAGTGATCTGTGACAGAGGGAATGTAACCAGTGACAGAGAAGGAATGAGACGGTGATCTGTGACAGAGGGGATGTAACCAGTGACAGAGAAGGAATGAGACAGTGATCTGTGACAGAGGGAATGTAACCAGTGACAGAGAAGGAATGAGACGGTGATCTGTGACAGTGGGAATGTAACCAGTGGCAGAGAAGGAATGAGACAGTGATCTGTGACAGAGGGAATGTAACCAGTGACAGAGAAGGAATGAGACGGTGATCTGTGACAGAGGGAATGTAACCAGTGACAGAGAAGGAATGAGACGGTGATCTGTGACAGAGGGAATGTAACTAGTGACAGAGAAGGAATGAGACAGTGATCTGTGACAGAGGGGATGTAACCATTGACAGAGATGGAATGAGACGGTGATCTGTGACAGAGGGAATGTAACCGGTGACAGAGAAGGAATGAGACGGTGATCTGTGACAGAGGGAATATAACCGGTGACAGAGAAGGAATGAGGCGGTGATCTGTGACAGAGGGAATGTAACTAGTGACAGAGAAGGAATGAGACAGTGATCTGTGACAGAGGGAATGTAACCAGTGACAGAGAAGGAATGAGACGGTGATATGTGACAGAGGGAATGTAACCAGTGACAGAGAAGGAATGAGACAGTGATCTGTGACAGAGGGAATGTAACCGGTGACAGAGAAGGAATGAGACGGTGATCTGTGACAGAGGGAATGTAACCAGTGACAGAGAAGGAATGAGACGGTGATCTGTGACAGAGGGGATGTAACCAGTGACAGAGAAGGAATGAGACGGTGATATGTGACAGAGGGAATGTAACCGGTGACAGAGAAGGAATGAGACGGTGATCTGTGACAGAGGGAATGTAACCAGTGACAGAGAAGGAATGAGACGGTGATCTGTGACAGAGGGGATGTAACCAGTGACAGAGAAGGAATGAGACGGTGATATGTGACAGAGGGAATGTAACCGGTGACAGAGAAGGAATGAGACGGTGATCTGTGACAGAGGCAATGTAACCAGTGACAGAGAAGGAATGAGACGGTGATATGTGACAGAGGGAATGTAATCAGTGACAGAGAAGGAATGAGACAGTGATCTGTGACAGAGGGAATGTAACCGGTGACAGAGAAGGAATGAGACGGTGATCTGTGACAGAGGGAATGTAACCAGTGACAGAGAAGGAATGAGACGGTGATCTGTGACAGAGGGAATGTAACCGGTGACAGAGAAGTAATGAGACAGTGATCTGTGACAGAGGGAATGTAACCAGTGACAGAGAAGGAATGAGACGGTGATCTGTGACAGAGGGGATGTAACCAGTGACAGAGAAGGAATGAGACGGTGATCTGTGACAGAGGGAATGTAACCAGTGGCAGAGAAGGAATGAGACACTGATCTGTGACAGAGGGAATGTAACCAGTGACAGAGAAGGAATGAGACGTGATATGTGACAGAGGGAATGTAACCAGTGACAGAGATAGAATGAGATGGTGATCTGTGACAGAGGGAATGTAACCAGTGACAGAGAAGGAATGAGACGGTGATCTGTGACAGAGGGAATGTAACCAGTGACAGAGAAGGAATGAGACAGTGATCTGTGACAGAGGGAATGTAACCAGTGACAGAGAAGGAATGAGACGGTGATCTGTGACAGAGGGAATGTAACCAGTGACAGAGAATGTGAAATTGAGAAAGGAATGTGACTGTTGCCTCTCATCTCATTACCACAGAATTACATCGAGATGGATTTGGGGACGTCCCGTGGTTCCGCTGTTTAGTGGCTGAGCTGCCGGAGAATGAAAGAAGTGAGACAGGTGAGCGGAAGTGTCTATATCGTCTCCATTCATCAGGCCTATACAAGTCATGTCATTATAAAAATGACCTAAATACAGAATATGGGGTCAGAGTTCTATGCCATACCTACAAAGATAGGAGCATATTAAAGATATCACTCTGTATTTAGTATCTGTGGACTCAGGTCACGTCATTGTGTAATTGCACCCATGTAAAACTTTACTTTTGCCTAATAGTTATTGTATAATGGCTTCTGTCAGTGTCAGGCTGGAAGGTCAATGCTAGGTTCATGTTACAGGCTCACCAGGTGACACGACGGTGAGTTGGAGAAAAATATCAAGCTGAGGATGTGTTGATTTATGGTATAAAACTGGAGGGTTATTGACTACAATGCATCATGTTGGAGATTCAGTGGGTGGAAGAGATCATATTGAAGGATTAGTAGAGAATCTCGATCATGTTGGAGGGTTAAAGGGTGACCAAGATCGTGGTGGAAAGCTAGTGGAGGATATAGATTATGTTGGTGGGTTACTGGGTGGTGTGGATCACTTTGGAGGGTTAGTGACTGCTATGGATCATGTTGGAGGGTTAGTGGGTGATATAGATCATGTTGGAGGGTCAGTGGGTGGAAGAGATCATATTGGAGGGTCAGTGGGTGATATAGATCATGTTGGAGGGTCATTAGGTGATATAGATCATGTTGGAGGGTCAGTGGGTGATATAGATCATTTTGGAGGGTTAGTGGATGATATAGATCATGTTGGAGGGTTAGTGGGTGATATAGATCATGTTGGAGGGTCAGTGGGTGATGTAGATCATGTTGGAGGGTCAGTGGGTGATATAGATCATGTTGGAGGGTTAGTGGGTGATATAGATCATGTTAGAGGGTTAGTGGGTGATATAGATCATGTTGGAGGGTCAGTGGGTGATATAGATCATGTTGGGAGGGCTAGTGGGTGATATAGATCATGTTAGAGGATTAGTGGGTGATATGGATCATGTTGGAGGGTCAGTGGGAGATAAAGATCATGTTGGAGGGTCAGTGGGTGATATAGATCATGTTGGAGGGTCAGTGGGTGATATAGATCATGTTGGAGGGTTAGTGGATGATATATGTCATGTTGGAGGGTTAGTGAATTATATAGATCTTGGATGGTTATTGTGAGTTAGAGATCACGCTGGAAGATTAGTTGGTGATATAGATCATTTTGGAGGGTCAGTGGGTGATATAGATCATGTTGGAGGGTCAGTGGGTGATATAGATCATGTTGGAGGGTTAGTGGGTGATATAGATCATGTTGGAGGGTCAGTGGGTGATATAGATCATGTTGGAGGGTCAGTGGGTGATATAGATCATGTTGGAGGGTCAACGGGTGATATAGATCATGTTGGAGGGTCAGTGGGTGATATAGATCATGTTGGAGGGTTAGTGAGTGATATACATCATGATACAGGGTCAGTGGGTGATATAGATCATGTTGGAGGGTTAGTGGGTGATATAGATCATGTTGGAGGGTCAGTGGGTGATATAGATCATGTTGGAGGGTTAGTGGGTGATGTAGATCAGGTTGGATGGTCAGTGGGTGATATAGATCATGTTGGAGGGTTAGTGGGTGATATAGATCATGTTGGAGGGTTAGTGGGTGATATAGATCATGCTGGAGGGTCAGTGGGTGATATAGATCATGTTGGAGGGTCAGTGGGTGATATAGATCATGTTGGAGGGTTAGTGGGTGATATAGTTCATGTTGGAGGGTCAGCGGGTGATATAGATCATGTTGGAGGGTCAGTGGGTGATATAGATCATGTTGGAGGGTCAGTGGGTGATATAGATCATGTTGGAGGGTTAGTGAGTGATATACATCATGATACAGGGTCAGTGGGTGATATAGATCATGTTGGAGGGTTAGTGGGTGATATAGATCATGTTGGAGGGTCAGTGGGTGATATAGATCATGTTGGATGGTCAGTGGGTAATATAGATCATGTTGGATGGTCAGTGGGTAATATAGATCATGTTGGAGGGTTAGTGGGGATATAGATCATGTTGGAGTGTTAGTGGGTGATATAGATCATGTTGAAGGGTTAGTGGGTGATATAGATCATGTTAGAGGGTTAGTGGGTGATATAGATCATGTTGGAGGGTTAGTGGGTGATGTAGATCATGTTGGATGGTCAGTGGGTGATATAGATCATGTTGGAGGGTTAGTGGGTGATATAGATCATGTTGGAGGGTTAGTAGGTGATATAGATCATGTTGGAGGGTTAGTGGGTGATATAGATCATGTTGGAGGGTCAGTGGGTGATATAGTTCATGTTGGAGGGTCATTGGGTGATATAGATCATGTTGGAGGGTCAGTGGGTGATATAGTTCATGTTGGAGGGTTAGTGGGTGATATAGATCATGTTGGAGGGTCATTGGGTGATTTAGATCATGTTGGAGGGTCATTATGTGATATAGATCATCTTGGAGGGTCATTAGGTGATATAGATCATGTTGGAGGGTCAGTGGGTGATATAGATCATGTTGGAGGGTTAGTGGGTGATATAGATCATGTTGGAGGGTCAGCGGGTGATATAGATCATGTTGGAGGGTCAGTGGGTGATATAGTTCATGTTGGAGGGTCAGTGGGTGATATAGATCATGTTGGAGGGTTAGTGGGTGATATAGTTCATGTTGGAGGGTCAGTGGGTGATATAGATCATGTTGGATGGTCAGTGGGTGATATAGTTCATGTTGGAGGGTCAGTGGGTGATATAGATCATGTTGGATGGTCAGTGGGTGATATAGTTCATGTTGGAGGGTCAGTGGGTGATATAGATCATGTTGGAGGGTTAGTGGGTGATATAGTTCATGTTGGAGGGTCAGTGGGTGATATAGATCATGTTAGAGGATTAGTGGGTGATATAGATCATGTTGGAGGGTTAGTGGGTGATATAGATCATGTTGGAGGGTCAGTGGGTGATATAGATCATGTTGGAGGGTTAGTGGGTGATATAGATCATGTTGGAGGGTTAGTGGGTGATATAGATCATGTTGGAGGGTCAGTGGGTGATATAGATCATGTTGGAGGGTCAGTGGGTGATATAGATCATGTTGGAGGGTTAGTGGGTGATATAGTTCATGTTGGAGGGTCATTGGGTGATATAGATCATGTTGGAGGGTTAGTGGGTGATATAGATCATGTGGGAGGGTCAGTGGGTGATATAGATCATGTTGGAGGGTTAGTGGGTGATATAGATCACATTGGAGGGTCAGTGGGTGATATAGATCATGTTGGATGGTCAGTGGGTGATATAGATCATGTTGGAAGGTCAGTGGGTGATATAGATCATGTTGGAGGGTCAGTGGGTGATATAGTTCATGTTGGAGGGTCAGTGGGTGATATAGATCATGTTGGATGGTCAGTGGGTGATATAGATCATGTTGGAGGGTTAGTGGGTGATATAGATCATGTTGGATGGTCAGTGGGTGATATAGATCATGTTGGAGGGTCAGTGGGTGATATAGTTCATGTTGGAGGGTTAGTGGGTGATATAGATCATGTTGGAGGGTTAGTAGGTGATATAGATCATGTTGGAGGGTTAGTGGGTGATATAGATCATGTTGGAGGGTTAGTGGGTGATATAGATCATGTTGGATGGTCAGTGGGTGATATAGATCATGTTGGAGGGTCAGTGGGTGATATAGTTCATGTTGGAGGGTTAGTGGGTGATATAGATCATGTTGGAGGGTTAGTAGGTGATATAGATCATGTTGGAGGGTTAGTGGGTGATATAGTTCATGTTGGAGGGTCATTCGGTGATATAGATCATGTTGGAGGGTTAGTTGGTGATATAGTTCATGTTGGAGGGTTAGTGGGTGATATAGATTATGTTGGAGGGTTAGTGGGTGATATAGATCATGTTGGAGGGTCAGTGGGTGATATAGATCATGTTGGAGGGTCAGTGGGTGATATAGATCATGTTGGAGGGTCAGTGGGTGATATAGATCATGTTGGAGGGTTAGTGGGTGATGTAGATCATGTTGGAGGGTTAGTGGGTGATATAGATCATGTTGGAGGGTTAGTGGGTGATATAGATCATGTTGGATGGTCAGTGGGTGATATAGATCATGTTGGAGGGTCAGTGGGTGATATAGTTCATGTTGGAGGGTTAGTCGGTGATATAGATCATGTTGGAGGGTTAGTAGGTGATATAGATCATGTTGGAGGGTTAGTGGGTGATATAGATCATGTTGGAGGGTTAGTGGGTGCTATAGATCATGTTGGAGGGTTAGTGGGTGATATAGATCATGTTGGAGGGTCATTCGGTGATATAGATCATGTTGGAGGGTTAGTTGGTGATATAGTTCATGTTGGAGGGTTAGTGGGTGATATAGATTATGTTGGAGGGTTAGTGGGTGATATAGATCATGTTGGAGGGTCAGTGGGTGATATAGATCATGTTGGAGGGTCAGTGGGTGATATAGATCATGTTGGAGGGTTAGTGGGTGATATAGATCATGTTGGAGGGTTAGTTGGTGATATAGTTCATGTTGGAGGGTCAGTGGGTGATATAGATCATGCTGGAGGGTCAGTGGGTGATATAGATCATGTTGGAGGGTTAGTGGGTGATATAGATCATGTTGGAGGGTCAGTGGGTGATATAGATCATGTTGGAGGGTTAGTGGGTGATATAGATCATGTTGGAGGGTCAGTGGGTGATATAGATCATGTTGGAGGGTTAGTTGGTGATATAGTTCATGTTGGAGGGTTAGTGGGTGATATAGATCATGTTGGAGGGTCAGTGGGTGATATAGATCATATTGGAGGGTCAGTGGGTGATATAGATCATATTGGAGGGTTAGTTGGTGATATAGTTCATGTTGGAGGGTCAGTGGGTGATATAGATCATGCTGGAGGGTCAGTGGGTGATATAGATCATGTTGGAGGGTTAGTGGGTGATATAGATCATGTTGGAGGGTCAGTGGGTGATATAGATCATGTTGGAGGGTTAGTGGGTGATATAGTTCATGTTGGAGGGTTAGTGGGTGATATAGATCATGTTGGAGGGTTAGTGGGTGATATAGATCATGTTGGATGGTCAGTGGGTAATATAGTACATGTTGGAGGGTCAGTGGGTGATATAGATCATGTTGGAGGGTCAGTGGGTGATATAGATCATGTTGGAAGGTCAGTGGGTGATATAGATCATGTTGGAGGGTCAGTGGGTGATATAGATCATGTTGGAGGGTCAGTGGGTGATATAGATCATGTTGGATGGTCAGTGGGTAATATAGTTCATGTTGGAGGGTCAGTGGGTGATATAGATCATGTTGGAGGGTCAGTGGGTGATATAGATCATGTTGGAAGGTCAGTGGGTGATATAGATCATGTTGGAGGGTCAGTGGGTGATATAGATCATGTTGGAGGGTCAGTGAGTGATATAGATCATGTTGGAGGGTTAGTGGGTGATATAGATCATGTTGGAGGGTTAGTGGGTGATATAGATCATGTTGGAGGGTTAGTGGGTGATATAGATCATGTTGGAGGGTCAGTGGGTGATATAGATCATGTTGGAGGGTCAGTGGGTGATATAGATCATGTTGGAGGGTCAGTGGGTGATATAGATGATGTTGGAGGGTCAGTGGGTGATATCACATTGGCCTGTTTAAGGGACTTTTCAGTCTTTCCAAGGGGATTAATGTATAAAGTCATTAGAGATTGGACTCAGATTAGGCCCATTCGCTCATTATACTTTCTCTGTCCCCTTCCAGGTGTCCCCTTCGCTGGATACACCTTATTTGCCAACAGTTACAGTAGCTGGACGGGCCGAACCCTACACCTAGAGGACTTGTATGTCTCCCCTCAATTCAGGGGTCAGTGACATCTTCTGGGGAGGAATGGTCTGGAATATGCATATCACTTATTAACACAATGGGGGGGGTGGTTCTATTAGGTCAAAGTTTGCATTTTCACCGCACAGTGGGCCGGACGTCACAGCGGCAATGGGACGCACAAAGGGACGATGTTGTACGTCTTCTCATGCGGCTGATGCATTTTCATCTTGGAGCGTCTTTAGATGCAGTACCTCCTCAAGATGCTGCAATTTACGGTCCAACGCACAATCAGCGCCACAATCAGACACGGTGACTGCCACCAGCACAGAAGAATTCAGTGATATGACACTGGGTAGCTTTTAGCTACATATACATTTATTAATGTTTCACGAAGCAGGTAACATGAGCCGCACAGGTTCAATGAGAACACAGAGAATACGCTAGATTAAAGTTGTTTTAATCTGAAAAAGCTTATAGTTAAAATATTACAAAGTATAGGCACAAATTATATTGCAATAATAGTTTCAAAAATTAACATAGGGACATTCTCAACGTGTGGTTGTCCTCCAAGAAAAATCCAACCTGGATTCAAGTAAATGGGCATATTACTCCCCCCAGTACTGCTCCTTGATTCCAAAAACCACTCGGAGTACTTGCACCCAACACCGGGGCCACTGTTAGGGTTAGGACCGGAGGGGGAATAGTCGTAGCCGTCAGCCCCCCCCTCCCCCCCAGTTTTTATCCCTAGCCTCCATCCCTAGTGTCTTAGCCCTAGTCGCCACCCCCCTGAAACTTAGCACTAGCTGCAACCCCAGGCAGGTTATGGTGGGGGATCGGGGAGGGGTAAAATAATTACCCCGTCCCCTGTCGGTATTGTAATTATTGGGATGCCGGTGTCTGTCATGTGACTGCTGGGATGGTGTATCACACCCAGACACAGTTTGTTTCTTGCTATAGACGTGGCATGGGAGCGGGTTATTTGTACACCTCAGAATACTCCCACCCACGTACCTGGCCCGGGGCATAGTGTAACCTCTCGGACATACACGCACGGAACTGAATTTGAGGTTCAGACCATTACGTGGAAATTCTCACGCAGCGTGTAAATTGGGGAAACACTAAGTTTGCATCTTTAAACTTCCATTGACGGCCCAAATGTAGCAGCCTGCAGGACTTCAGATAAGTAGCCGCTAGGGTTAAAGTGACAGCACCCGGAGGGTAATGCCTGATAACAAATTGCCGCTATGAGTCTAGTGGGTGCGTTGCGGAATCCCACCGCTGCCCGTATTTCACAGCCTGTTACATCTCCGTTACCCTGCTCGCTCTCTCTCTCTCTCTCTCTCTCTCTCTCAGGGCGAGGACTCGGGAGGCGGCTAATGAGAAGAGTCGCTCAGGTAAGTGCTTTAGGCATGAAAATGGGGATATGGTGTGAAAATACCGCCATTTTGAATACCGACAGCCGGGATGGCGAACGTGCACACACCGCTGCGCTGTAGAGGTAGGCCGTGTGTGTGGCGGGGGTGTTTAGGTTTAGACTGTGGGGGTACGATTAGGGTTAGCCTGCGCCCCGGGAGGGTTATGGTGCGGGGAGGGGGGTTAGGCCCCACCCCCTGCCAAAAGTTAGGGTTAGGCGGTGAAGCGGGAGGGTTAGGTTTAGGCAGCGGAGACGGGGGTCATATTAAGGCACTTACGGGGGATAGTTATGGTTGGGCACTAAGGGGGAGGTTAAGGTTAGGCAGCGGGTAGGGAGGGTTAGGGTTATGGGGGGTATGGGAGAGGGGAGAACACCCCTTACTCACCCCTGTCGGCTTCTTCTCTATTGGGATCCCGACATCGGTATTTTGCACGTCGGGATCCTGGGCGCCGGCTTTCTATACTGAACCCTGCCATTTACTTACTAACCTAGATTTATATAGCACCAGCATATGCCGCACACAGAAATGAGACAGGTCCGGGTACTAAGAGAGCGCTGCTCAGAAGCTTACAATCTATTTGATCCACCCAATGGCGTAACAGAATGTCTCTGTGCACGCCCTGCCCCCGGGGGAACGGGATACAGTATTGTGATGTCACAGTGCAAGCGCTGGGAGCTGAGGAGGACCCCTGGCCTTGCCCCGTGGGTTGCGGTCCTGGTCGGATACACATTACAATATACTGTATATACTACTGTTAGTTACACAGGGACCACTAGAATGTTGCTGAGTCAGGTCCCGCCCCCTACTTTGCATACACAGCCACTGACAAAGTTGACAAAAGATGTGATTCAATAACTTCCAAACCATCTAATGCTTTGGTTATATCCTGACGTCTTTTACAGGAGGGTCTAAGGTCCGGCTGCTCCCAGATCCACCTGACAGTCCTAAAGTGGAACCTTCCGGCCATTAACCTGTACCGGTCCCTGGGGGCCGAGAACCTGACAGAGGACCCCGGATACCAAGTCATGAGCTTCAATGGGGAGGCCCTGAGAAGTATGGGACTGGAGGAAGAACCCCAGGAATCAGTAACAGGAGAGGACCCCGACCTATGATCGATACTGCCCCTCAGTAACACTTACGTACATTACATATGATGTGGCGCATACCGCAGCTGGTTAACGGAAGAATGACGCAGAGGGCGGAGTCTCAGAGGGCCCTGCCTTGCTTCACAGAGCCCCAGGTGATAGCTTCCAGTGTGCAGTCTCTACTACCAGATTACCCCTGAGCTGAGGACCCCACATGATTATACCCTCAGAGTTATGTCCTTTGTCCTGGCGTCTGGAGGAGCTGAATCCTGGCAGCTGTGTCCTGGCGGCTGTGCCTTGGCGGCTGTGTCCTGGCAGCTGTGCCTTGGCGGATGTGTCCTGTCGGCTGTGTTTTGGCGGCTGTGCCTTGACGGCTGTGTCCTGGCAGCTGTGCCTTGGTGGCTGTGTCCTGGTGGCTGTTCCTTGGCAGCTGTGTCCTGGCGACTGTGTCCTGGCGGATGTGTCCTGTCGGCTGTGTTCTGGCGGCTGTGCCTTGGCGGCTGTGTCCTGGCAGCTGTGCCTTGGCGGCTGTGTGTGACTCACTCTCCCCGCTGCCCTCTGCAGTACCATTTGCTCCCAGAATTTGATGACCACATACATACTGCCCCGTAATAACATCCGCTATCTGCCCCCGCTCCGTTCTCCACGCAGTAACGCGTCCAGCTGAGGCGCACTGGCCACATATGTGCATGTAGTGTATCAGGGAATGTTCTTTCATCCTTTATAGTTATTTTTTTATATTTTAAATAATTAGAATTTCAGAAAGTATTTGTGGGGGTGTAATACAGAGATTTCTGTCGGTGCGTATTTCCCAAGCTCTAGCAATCTGATAAAACATTTATTATATGAATAAACCATTGTCTGTCCTCCATTTATTCACCGTGTTAACGCAAGTGTTTGGGCCCGCCGTGCTCCGGCATATTATTTATCACGCAGTATGGCAGTGCCGTCACTGCATTTACACTGCCTGGTTATCGCCAATGACGGAACTTTTACAGTAAAATAATAAAAAAAAAATCTCTTACGTCCTAGAGGATGCTGGGGTCAGGGGCGGATCCAAAAGAAAATGATAGGGGGGGCACCATGGAAGGGGCAAGTACATTTGCGTGCGGCTTGGGTGCATGTGAGGTGGCGCTTCTTATACAATGCCCACAGTTGTAGCGCTCATTATGCAATGTCCACTGTACTGGTAGTGCCCCTTATATAGACCCCATAGTACTGGTGTCCCTTATGCAATGCCCGTATTGCCCCCAGTAGTAATGTTGCCTGTAGTTATGCCCCCAGTCATTTAGCGACCTAGTAGTTATGCCCTCAGTGGTTTACCCCCCCCTTTAGTTTAGCCTCCCAATGGTAATGCCCCCAGTAGTAATGTCCCCCCGTAGTTTGCCCCCAGTAGATGCCCCCGCTGCATTAAGGAAGAAAAAACCATCATACTTACCGAGCCCCGTTCCCGCTTCCAGACCGCTGCAGTCCTCCTCTTGGCGTCCGCTCCTCAGCACTATGAGAGAGATATAGCGCACGCCGCACAGTGACAGCGCCGGAGGCAGGAGCTCAGTGCTGAGCTCCTGCCTCTGGCTGCCGCTGTGCAGGGAGCGGGCGCCCGCTGGTAACACAATCTCAGCGGGCGCCCGTCATCTCCCTGTATGGCACCGGGGGAGAACGGGGGACGGAGGCCACAAATGACAGGGGGGGCACGGGCCCGAGTGCCCCCCCCCCTGGATTCGCCACTGCTGGGGTCCATATTAGTAGGGTGTAGTATGGTATGCCAGCGGCTGGGCTCCCGGCGACCAGCATACCGGCGCCGGAATCCCGACTGCCGGCATACCGACAGCGTGGCGAGCGCAAATGAGCCCCTTGCGGGCTCGCTGCGCTCGCCATACTGCAGGCGCATTGGTGCGCTACGCGCACCACGCTATTTGTTCTCCCTCCAGGGGGGTCATGGACCCCCAAGAGGGAGAAAAAGGGTCAGTATGCCGTCTGTAGGGATTCTGGCGCCGGTATACTGTGCGCCGGGATCCCGACAGCCAGCAAACTAAAGACCACCCATATTAGTACCATGGGGTATAGACGGGTCTACCAGGAGCCACTGGCACTTTAGGAGTTTGAGAGTGTGGGCTGGCTCCTCCCTCTATGCCCCTCCCACCAGACTCAGTTTAGAAAATGTGCCCGGAGGAGCCGGTCACAGCTGGGGGAGCTCTACAGAGCTTCTTTAGTAAAAGTTTATTTTAGAGTTTTTTATTTTACAGGGAGGCTGCTGGCAACAGCCTCCCTGCTTTGAGGGATTAAGGGGGGGAGCAGTGTCCGCCATGCGGGGTCTGAGCCACTATCTCCACTGACAGGACACTGACTCCTGAGGGGATAGATCGTTCCCCGCCACAGGGGATCGCTCACCCCGGCAGCATGACGCCACCCCCTTACAGAGCCAGAAGATCAGTGACGAGTGAGTCACCGACCCCACTAGCAAGCGGGGAGCCGGTGTGAAGATGGCGGCAACAGGGTATGGAGCGCAGTACTAACTGCGCCCCGGGGCTCAGCGGTACATAGTGTGGCACTGTGAGGGGCGCCCTGAGCCAGCGCCTACACCCTACACTGGTCACACAGCCTGTCGGGGTCCTGGGATCTCTGCCAGCATAAATCCTCAGGTCAGTATAATCTATGAAGAGCGGGAAGACAGCGCCAGTAAGGGGGCGGAGCTTCTCCTCAGAGCAGACCCAGCAGCGTTCAGCGCCATTTTCCTGCCTGCAGAAACGCTGTCAGTGATGTGCAGTCCCTCCAGAACAACTCCAGCTATCTCTCACGGTACCAGGGGGTTGTAGAAGGGGGGGGGCTGTATACAGGCTGTGTAACCCAGTGGCAAACGCAGGATTTGCATGCGGGGGTTTCCAGAACTGGGCGGAGCCAATCACGAGAGTGGGGACTGAGGTGACCCAGTATATGCTGGGTCCGTAAAACTAGTGTGTCTGTGTGTGTGTGTGTGTCTGTGTGTGTGTGTGTGTGTGTGTGTGTGTGTGTGTGTGTGTATATATATATATATATATATAATGTTTGATGATGGCGGCACTCAGCAGACTCATTTAAAGATGAAAAAAGCCTTTTATTTTTGGTCCTACGCCGTTTCGGGTAAACCCCGTCTTCAGGGACAAACAATACATACAGCAGTACAAATAGAGAATACTTATATACCCCCCTAACAAGTGCTAACAAGTGCTCATAATGATTAATGATTAAAATTACTCACCTGTCCGATGCTGTCATTCCCGCCGCATCTGGCCGCTGCTCGAGCGGGTCTCCTGTAGATGACGTCAGCGGTCAGCGCCGGACAGCGTGAGCCATCAGTCAGTGCGGTTGTTGCTAAGCAACTTCTGTGTGTGACAACAGAGTAAACGGAAGTGAAAAATACATACACATAAAGATAAAAGATAAAAACGAATCACCTAATAGACATTAATAACTTACATATACTAAAATTAAAATAGAAGGGGGATTAATTCCACTGGGGGTATATTTAATATTACTGAATTTCATTTCTAGGTAAAAACGCTAGAAGTTATTAAACATAGGATTTCTTGTACATATTCATATTGACAGAGCCGGCCATAGACATAGGCAAACTAGGCAATTGCCTAGGGCATTTGATATGCCTAGGGGCATCAGCAGCTTCTGCTGATTACAATGATATGCAGCATGCCTATATTCTGTGTGTAGCATTTCATATGCAGATACAGCCACAGTCTCACACAGTATATAGGCATGCTGCATATCATTTTAATCAGCAGAAGCTGCTTGTGCATCCTAGCCACATAGCAATGCAAATAAGAAGCATTTTCATAAAAAAAGGTGCCCGACGTTAGCATTGAGGCAAGATTTATGAGGACACATCTGTATCCAAGCAGAGGCAGAGGTCACAGTGTTAGTGGCAGTGTGAGTGCTGTGTGCATGT
This sequence comes from Pseudophryne corroboree, assembly GCF_028390025.1. NCBI lineage: Eukaryota > Metazoa > Chordata > Amphibia > Anura > Myobatrachidae > Pseudophryne > Pseudophryne corroboree. Next base: position 2,546,071 of record NC_086449.1, on the reverse strand, counting down.
GAGTGGGTTGGTTGTGCAGTAGTGCTCGGAATATGTGTAAGCAGCATTATGTGTGTCATGTAAAAATGCATTAATAATGTGCAACATATGTGTAAGGGGCACTATGTGTGTCATTATGTGTATAAGGGCATTAATAATGTGCGGCATATGTGCAACAGGGAACTACTGTATGTGTGTCATTATGTGTATAGGGGCACTAATAATGTGCAGCAAATGTGTAGGGGGAACTATGTGTGTCATTATGTGTATAGGGGCACTAATTATGTGCAGCAAATGTGTAGGGGGCACTATGTGTGTCATTATGTGTATAGGGGCACTAATAATGTGCAGCATATGTGTAAGGGACATTATGTGTAAAAGGGCATTAATAAAAGTTGTCATAATGTGTGAGGCGCATTATGTTTATAAGGACATTAATAATGTGTCTCATGTGTAAGGAGCATTACTGTTTGGAATGTGTGTAAATGCATTACTAATGTGTGGCATTATGTGTATAAGGTGATCTACTATGTGGCGTTGCTTATAGAAAGGGAACTACTGTATCGTCTAATGTGAATAAAGAGCAATAGGGTGTGGTGTAATGTGAATAAGGGGCTCTACTGTGAGGAGTAACGTTTATAAGGTAAAGTGATAATACTGTGGGATGTAATATGAATTATGGACACTTTTGCATGATCAAATGTGAATAAAGTTGCAGTACTGTGTGGCGTAATTTGAATTGGGGTTACTATTGTGTGACCATGCCCCTTGCCAGCAAAAACACACCCCTTTTTGGGTTGTGCACCAAATGTGCGAACTGCTCCTATTTAAAATATAGGGGATACAAACACCAAAATAAGGACTGCTATGGGTGAGGGGTGATGGTGCTGGGAAAGAGGTGCAAGGTCAGAGGCGGAACCAGCGGTGGTGCTAGGGGGCACCAGCCAAAATCTTGCCTAGGGCATCATATTGATTAGGGCCGGCTCTGCATATTGAAGCACTTCTACTAAATAAAGCTATCATAGACCATACTAAGTCTATAAGTAGTAACACACTAGCCCACTGTAAACAGAATACATTGTATTAGGACCCTACATAGTATAATGACCACCTGAAAAAGATAAAGTTAATCGAAAGAAAATTTTATGGAAATATTTACAAAAAACACTGGAGACCTCAGGTCTCATTCAGACCGCCAGGGGAGATTGTATTTAATTCATGGATCCAGCGACTCTCCCTCTGCATGAGGATCTTATTGCGGTCCCCTCCTCTATGCAGTGGGGGTACATGGTCTATGATGATGGCACGTATGCTGGCTATATTGTGTTTAGCCAACAAGCAATGACGTGCCGCTGGTTGTTCACGCGTTCCTTTTTCTCCTGCTAGCGTGATTGCACTTCTATGTAGGGCCATTCGTTCGCGGAATTGGCGCTGCGTCTTACCGACGTAGGCCAGACCGCACGGACATTTCAACATGTATATCACATGGGTAGTCGTACAGGTCACCCGGTGACTAATTTTAAACATTTTACCTGTATGAGGGTGATAAAAGTTGGCCCCTGTCAGTAAGGTATTACACGTAGAGCAACCTAAACAGCGAAAGCAGCCCACCTTAGGACGTAATTCAATTCTTTATATAATATACCATTCATTATTTCATAAGAGTGCTCCAAAAAAGGCATTTTCTTTGGGGCTAGTCCCCACAACATTTTTATATGTGAACTTCTCTATTTCAACTCAGGGGCGCTTTAAGAGAGGAGGAGGCCCCGGTGCAGCCTTCTCCGATGGGGCCCCCTCCTCTCTGCCGGCAGTGCTGAGAGTCTGAGCACTAGAGCGCTCAGACTCTACTGCGTATGCGCAGATCTCCGGCGGCCATTTTCCTGGAGATTTCTCTACTGCGCATGCGCAGAACTCCGTGAAAATGGCCGCTGGACCATTTTCACAGAGTCTTAATACTGGCGTGGACGTCGCTGCGGGACTCCGGAGGGGGTGAGTATGTAGAAAATGGGTGCAGCGTGTGCGGTGGGGGCCCCCTCTGGATTCGGGGGTCCGTGTGCACCCCACACACTGCACCCGTTATAGAAACGCCAGTGGTTCAACTTCACTTCGCACACATCTCCATCATATCAGAAAGGCTGGTACCTATAACAAGCTATACATCCACATATTTCCTCCTATCTAGGGAGCCATTCATTGGTCCGGGACACTTATTTACATCTCTGTCCATTTAAGAATCTTTGGACATTTACAAACACGTCTAAATTGGGACTGGTTATGGATATCAGTATATTGGCACATACAATGGTTCACGTGAGGTGATGCGGTTTTATTATTATACTAATGTTTCATCTATTTACCAATTGGGTTTTTTATGATAATAAATAGTTTTTATATTATATTATTTTGCGATCTCTTGTATAGTTAAGTCTATATGTTCATTACATTTATCTTCCCAGTTATTTCAGATTACTGTGTGAGAGCTGCAAAAATAAGTTACATATATTAGTGCGGTTATTTCCTATCAATAGCGCCTGTACTGAATTTTCCTATTTGGTACATTTGGTATACGTTTATTGTATGAAATGTGTGTTGAATATATCTTTTTGGCTTGTCTGTGTGAATGCGTATGCTACCATATATATCGCTGCGCACAGAGACCCATCTGTTTGGAGTTTGTATGTGATGTGTATGTAATATTTTTTATTTCGACATATGTGACCACGCCCCCTCACACCACATGACCACGCCCATTTTCCGTCACTCAGTATCTTTAAGAAAATATTTCTACTTGCACCACTGGTCCCCTGTATAATCTGAGTTCCTGCTATACAGGTCTTACACCTGCTGGGATATCTGTTTCTCCTGTTACCATTATTATTGTATATCCAGTTTGTCTGCATTCCTAAATTACTTTCTAACCAGCCACCCGCGTAGTACTTCTGTATACTGCACTAACACTAGAGATGAGCGGGTTCGGTTTTACTCGGTTCTCAACCGTCATCTTATTGCCTCACAGACGTCACGTGTTTTGGATAGCCAATAAGAAACTTCAGATAAAATCGAACTGGTGTTAATTCTGGCGTTACATCCGAACCCGCTCATCTCTAACTAAAACTTTGATCTGCAACATCTTGTACATTTTATTTATCTAAATATAAGGGAGGGCACCAATATTTATCTTGCCTCCGGGCAACTAGGGCAAACTTACGCCACTGGCAGCAGGGAAGAGAAATTTCCCTCCACTGCTGCTCTCAGAGGCCTCTGCCTCCCTGCACCATCCCCTCAGTGTTGCCGTGCTGCCAATTACTGCTGATCGGTCAGCATGGCAGGACCCCCAACCCCCAGCGGCGGCAGACAGTAGCAGCCACTGGAAAGTGTAAATCATCACCCCAAAGCCCCCCCCCGTGTACCTGGCAGCTGTCCGGGCTCTAAAAACTTGCGATGGTCGCGATGTTCCGATGGACCCGATGTTCCGATGTTTGAAAAATGTATTAAAATTGTTTTTATTTTACTTAACTAAAATCATTTTGGATAGGGTTAAATTTATGTTCACCTAATTCACTCATTAAAAAAACAACAATTTCTGATTGTTTTTTTGGGGAAAAAACATCAGTTAAGTGGTTAAATGACCTTTATTGTTTTCTATATAAGTACATTTCCTGCATGATGTCCCTTTATGTATTATCTGTGTCCCTTAGTGTAACTGAGCCTGTAGCTATAATGTGAGTGACAGCTCAGCCTCGCCCTGTGTGCAGAATGTGACCCCCCCTTGGTGTCTGAGTGTCAGAGACTTTCACTTTCATTTCCCCTTCCTGCTGCAGCGATGGCGTCTGCTGATGTGAGACGGGAGCTGGACTGTTCCATCTGCCTGAGCATTTATACAGATCCTGTAACCCTGAGATGTGGCCACAACTTCTGCCGGGTCTGTATTGATCGTGTGCTGGATACACAGGAGGGGGCTGGAGTATATACCTGTCCTGACTGCAGAGCAGAGTGTCAGGAGCGTCCTGCACTGCAGAGGAACATAACGCTGTGTAACATAGTGGGGAGTTTCCTGTCTACTCGGCCAGATCAGGAGGAGACTGGGATCTTCTGCTCTTACTGTGTGGACTCTCCTGTACCTGCTGCTAAATCCTGTCTGCTGTGTGAGGCTTCTCTGTGTGATAAACACCTGAGAGTACACAGCAAGTCACCAGAACACGTCTTATCTGATCCCACCACTGCCCTGGGGAACAGGAAATGCTCCGTCCATACGGAGATCTACAAGTATTACTGCACTGAGGACGCTGCCTGTATCTGTGCGTCCTGCTGTCTGATCGGGGAGCACAGAGGACATAAGATGGAGTCGCTGGATGAGGCCTCTGAGAAGAAGAAGGAGAAGCTGAGGAATGTTCTGCAGAAACTGACCACAAAGAGAGCGGAGGCTGAGAAAAGAGCCCAGAGTCTGCAGGAGCGGAGGAGAGAAGATCAGGGAAAAGCAGCGGGTGTAATAGAGACAGTCACTGCCCTGTTTAGAGACATCAGGAGACAGCTGGAAGACCTGGAGAAGAGAGTCCTGAGTGAGATCTCCAGGCAGGAGCAGCGCGTTTCACTCTCAGTCTCTGATCTGATCCAGCAGCTGGAAATAAAGAAGGACGAGCTGTCCGGGAAGATGCGTCACATTGAGGAGCTGTGTAACATGTCTGATCCAGTGACTGTCATACAGGAACCAGACACAGGTGACTTGTGTGATACTGAGGACACAGAGAGACATGATACCCAGGTCCGTGGTGCAGGAGATCTGGATGTGGGTCTGATCTCAGGGACATTACACACACTATCTGATATAATAGCAGGTATAAATACAGGGATCTATGTGCAGGAGGCTGCAGACATATTACTGGATGTAACCACAGCTGGTGATACAGAGTCTGATATAATAACAGGGATAAATACAGGGATCTATGTGCAGGAGGCTACAGACATATTACTGGATGTAACCACAGCTGGTGATACAGAGTCTGATATAATAACAGGGATAAATACAGGGATCTATGTGCAGGAGGCTGCAGACATATTACTGGATGTAACCACAGCTTGTGATACAGAGTCTGATATAATAACAGGTATAAATACAGGGATCTATGTGCAGGAGGATACAGACATATTACTGGATATAACCACAGCTAGTGATTATATACAGATATCAGGTGACAGGAAAACTGCATCCAGGTCAGATATAAACCAGAATCACCCAGTAACACCAGAGAGATTTGAGTGTCCTCAGGTAATAAGCAGCAGGAGATTCTCCTCAGGGCGACATTACTGGGAGGTGGATGTCAGTAAGTCAGTGATATGGAGGGTGGGGATGTGTTACCCCAGTATAGACAGGAGAGGAGCTCAGTCACTCATTGGATATAATAACAAGTCCTGGTGTGTGCGGAGGTATAATAATCAGTACTCAGTGAGACATGACGGTACAGAGACCCAGTTACCTGACAATATCCCCTGTGACAGAATGAGGGTGTATCTGGATTATGAGGCAGGACAGATATCCTTTTATTCTCTGTGTGACCCCATCAGACACTTACACACCTACACTGCCGCCCTCACTGAGCCCCTCCATGCTGCATTACTTGTATGGGCCGGGTGTATAACAATATGTGGGGGAGTCAGGAGCTGGGAGACATTACCATAAAGAATCTGCCCAGAGACTGGTGACATCACAGGCAGGGGAATATGATTGGGGGAACATTCAGCCAATAGAATGATGTATTGGGTGGAGCTACAGCTGAGCCCCTCCCCCTGTGTAACCATGTGACCAGTGTGTGGGCGTGTTCCCATGTTGGTGTGTTATGCTGGGTACACACTGACAGACATATCACCCAATACAAGATAACGAATACTCTAGAATATGTGCGCACTAGATTAGGGTGCAGCTACACAATACACATAAGTGTGCATCCAAAAACACACTAAAAACAATTGTACAGAGGAAATGAATGTGTATCATTTGTAGCGCTCTCCAATCACCACATTTACACCCATAACACCAATGTGTACCAAATACAGTCACAAAAATGATTCACCATTTGTAAGAGGGGATGACCTCTAACCTCCCTTGAAGTGGGTCAGGTCACAAGATACCACAGAATCCTCTTTTTAGATAGAAAAACTGCTAGCTGTCTCCAATGCTGATAGGAAACCTGCAAAATACGTGTCTCCTTTCCCTTCACGGGCAGAATTGAGGAGACACTTAGAAAATGGCCGACAGTGTAGCAATCCTTTAAAATTAAGACACAATTTATTTTACAGATTGCATTTACAAACACAGAATTAAAAACAGCATGTCAGACAGATTCCATTGGACATATCACCAATCCTATGTAGTCTTCTCTCCGGGGGATTCCTAGGACACCGGATGGACAATAGGTGAACAGGTTACCGGGCTCCGGATGCATAGCTCCACATATGCAAGGATAGTCCCCCAAAGGATAGATGAGTCCAAAAGTCCACGGAAAAACGAGAAACGCTCTACGCGTTTCGGACACATGGTCCTTCGTTAGAAACGCGTAGAGCGTGTCTCGTTTTTCCGTGGACTTTTGGACTCATCTATCCTTTGGGGGACTATTCTTGCATATGTGGAGCCATGCATCCGGAGCCCGGTAACCTGTTCACCTATTGTCCATCCGGTGTCTCAATTTTAAAGGATTGCTACACTGTGTCTGCCGTTTTCTAAGTGTCTCCTCAATTCTGCCCGTGAAGGGAAAGGAGATGTGATCAACTATATATCCTGTTACAGCTAACTGGTCTTTAAGTAGTGTGTAAGGACACTAGAAACACACCTGTTCCCTCTAATTAATGAATGAGATCTATTGGTGGAGATCGGTTTAAATAGGAGGGTGATAAGACATGCTGGATACCTTCTGAGGAAACCGTTAAAAAGATACAACGGAGAAACGCGTCAAGGACGATCCATCATCTGGACTTTGAAACCTATATACACCTGGGGTATTGTTTCTATCTTCCAAACCACAGCACAAGCACTGGATATTATCTTCAGCAAAGGAAAAAGGTGGAGCGGCATCTAACAAGGAGAGGCAAGGCAGCGTGCAGCTGCAGCCGGATGCCACGATCCACACAAACACAGTGCTTACCCCGGCTGGGGACAAAGAGGAGGTGACGGGCTCTGGTAACTAAGCGACTCCGGCGAAAGGTACATCCAGCGGCGGGCTGCCGCAGCCGGGCACTGCTTTTTTACTTTGAACTGCATACCTGCAAGTGACTGTGAGGAGGTGAGATTACAAACATATTAATCACCTGTTGTTTGGCAGCAATAATTGTCATAATTGTGCCTACTAAGGAACAATATCCCAGGAATTACAAGTCTATATAGTAAAGTACAAACGCTAATCTATATTCTGCATATATAGAAAACGGAGGGTTCTATCAACAAACAGATCTCTCAATATACTCCATAGTTATATCTATCTAAGTAATATACACAGGAGACTTCTGATTTGTTCCCGTTTGGATTACAAGTATTTTAGCTACAACAGTGGAAATAACAACAAAGAAGTTATAACATCTTTTCCATCCAGGTATCAGCTGGCCATAGATGGAAACTAAAGACTGTCAAGTGCTTAAAAAATGACACCTTTGTAGCAATATAATTACACATTTATACCTTAGTGTTTCAAAGTAACCATTTGGTGTTTTATACAAGTGTGTGTTGAATTAATCAAAGCAGAGTTCTTTGTATTATATTTTATTGTTTAATAAATGTTATAAAGATAATGCGCTCTCTGAGAGATATATATGTATATATGCTCAAAAAAGATCTTTCCCTGACTTGCGCATGCGCAGTCAGTAATGTGAGAAGGGACAGTGAAAAACCGGGAGGGCTAGCACAGATTGCGGGGCAGCGGGAGGTTAAAGTAAAAAACGGGAGCCTACCGCTAAATGCGGGAGAGTAGGCAAGCCTGCCACACAGCTATTAGGCTCCCGCTGCTCCCCCCCTCCCCCCTCCTGCTGCATCTTGTACCTAGGTTCATTTCTTCACCCCCCCCCCCCCCCACAGCTATTAGGCTCCCGCTGCTCCCCCCTCCCCCCTCCTGCTGCATCTTGTACCTAGGTTCATTTCTTCACCCCCCCCCCCCACAGCTATTAGGCTCCCGCTGCTCCCCCCTCCCCCCTCCTGCTGCATCTTGTACCTAGGTTCATTTCTTCACCCCCACCCCCCCACAGCTATTAGGCTCCCGCTGCTCCCCCCTCCCCCCTCCTGCTGCATCTTGTACCTAGGTTCATTTCTTCACCCCCCCCCCCCCACAGCTATTAGGCTCCCGCTGCTCCCCCCTCCTGCTGCATCTTGTACCTAGGTTCATTTCTTCACCCCCCCCCCCCCCCCCTCTGCTGCTGCCTCTTCTTATTACCAGCTCCCCCACAGCTATTAGGCTCCCGCTGCTCCCCCCTCCTGCTGCATCTTGTACCTAGGTTCATTTCTTCACCCCCCCCTCTGCTGCTGCCTCTTCTTATTACCAGCTCCCCCACAGCTATTAGGCTCCCGCTGCTCCCCCCTCCTGCTGCATCTTGTACCTAGGTTCATTTCCCCCCCCCCCCCCTCTGCTGCTGCCTCTTCTTATTACCAGCTCCCTCACAGCTATTAGGGTCCCGCTGCTCCCCCCCTCCCCCCTCCTGCTGCATCTTGTACCTAGGTTCATTTCTTCACCCCCCCCCCCCCCCCCTCTGCTGCTGCCTCTTCTTATTACCAGCTCCCTCACAGCTATTAGGGTCCCGCTGCTCCCCCCCTCCCCCCTCCTGCTGCATCTTGTACCTAGGTTCATTTCTTCACCCCCCCCCCCCCCCCCTCTGCTGCTGCCTCTTCTTATTACCAGCTCCCTCACAGCTATTAGGGTCCCGCTGCTCCCCCCCTCCCCCCTCCTGCTGCATCTTGTACCTAGGTTCATTTCTTCACCCCCCCCCCCCCCCCCCTGCTGCTGCCTCTTCTTATTACCAGCTCCCCCACAGCTATTAGGCTCCCGCTGCTCCCCCCTCCTGCTGCATCTTGTACCTAGGTTCATTTCTTCACCCCCCCCCCCCCCTCTGCTGCTGCCTCTTCTTATTACCAGCTCCCCCACAGCTATTAGGCTCCCGCTGCTCCCCCCCTCCTGCTGCATCTTGTACCTAGGTTCATTTCTTCACCCCCCCCCCCCACAGCTATTAGGCTCCCGCTGCTCCCCCCTCCTGCTGCATCTTGTACCTAGGTTCATTTCTTCACCCCCCCCCCCCCCCACACAGCTATTAGGCTTCCGCTGCTCCCCCCTCCTGCTGCATCTTGTACCTAGGTTAATTTCTTCTCTCCCTCCCCCCCCCCCCCCCCGCAATTGGGCTCCCACATGTTGCGGCCCCCCCTTTCCTTCATATTGTTACCAGCTCCCCCCCCCCCCCCCCTCGATCAGGAGCACGGTCACCCAGGGCCAGGAGAGTACTAGGAGGACATCTCCTTAATGTATATAACATTGCATCCTTAACACTGACTGCTCTTCTACCAACTTCTCCCTGCAGTCCTGATGTGCCCCCCTTCCCCCGTACCACGGATATTGGGCTCCTGCATGATGATTACCCCCCCCCCTCCCCCCGCGATTTTTCCCTCTTCCCCCAGGTGCGTTTAGTCTCCAACATGTTACCCACTGCCCCCGCATCTTGTTACCTGATCCCCCCCTCTACCCCCACGATTAGGCCCCCAATTGTTTCCTGCGATTGGGCTCCAGCACCATGTTACGCACCCTCCCCACCCACAATAAGGCTCCTGCATGTTACCTGATCTCCCCGACGGGATTGGAATCTCACATGTTATTGCTCCCCCCTGTGATTAGGCTCCTGCATCATGTTACGCACTCCCCCGTGATCGGGCCCCCACATGTTACTCCAGAGCCGGCCCTACCCAATATGATGCCCTAGGCAAGATTTTGGCTCGTGCCCCCTAGCACCAACGCTAGTTCCGCCTCTGACCCTGCACCCCTTTCCCAGCACCATCGCCCCTCACCTATACCAGTCCTTATTTTGGTTTTCCTACCCCCGGTAATTTAAATAAGGCGCACAGCCCAAAAAGGTATGTGTTCTTGCTGGGAAGGGGCATGGCCACACAATAGTGCCCCCAATTAAAATTATGCCACACAGTACTGCAACTTTGTTCACAATTAATCATGCGATCCCTTATTCACATTACATCACACCGTAGTACCACTTTACCTTATATACGTTACTCCTCACAGTAGTGCCCCTTATTCACATAACATCACACTGAATTGCTCCTTATTCACATTACGCCACACCATATTGCTCCTTATTCATATTACATCATACCATATTGCTCTTTGGCCCTCATTCCGAGTCGTTCGCTCGTTCTTTTTCATCGCATCGCAATGAAAATCCGCTTAGTACGCATGCGCAATATTCGCACTGCGACTGCGCCAAGTAATTTAACAATGAAGATAGTATTTTTACTCACGGCTTTTTCTTCGCTCCGGCGATCGTAGTGTGATTGACAGGAAATGGGTGTTACTGGGCGGAAACACGGCGTTTTATGGGCGTGTGGATGAAAACGCTACCGTTTCCGGAAAAAACGCAGGAGTGGCCGGAGAAACGGGGGAGTGTCTGAGCGAACGCTGGGTGTGTTTGTGACGTCAAACCAGGAACGACAAGCACTGAAATGATCGCACTGGCAGAGTAAGGTTGAAGTTACTCAGAAACTGCTAAGTCGTTTGTAATCGCAATATTGCGAATACATCGGTCGCAAATTTAAGAAGCTAAGATACACTCCCAGTAGGCGTAGGCTTAGCGTGTGTAACTCTGCTAAAATCGCCTTGCGACCGATCAACTCGGAATGAGGGCCTTTATTCACATTACACTACACAGTAGTGCCCTTTCTATACACATTTGCTGCACATTATTAATGCATTATACACATGAAATGCACAATGACTGTTACACATATGCTGAACATTATTGCACAACCAACACATTCACACACACAACACTCACCCAGCCGCTAACAATGTGACCTCTGCCTCTGCTTGGATACATAAATCTTACACCATGCAGCAGAAGATGCCTGGAGCGAGTCAACTGGTAGCTCTGCTAACGTCGGGTGCCTGTTTTTGATGAAAATGCATCTTATTTGCATTGCTATGTAGCTAGGATGCACAAGCAGCTTCTCCTGATTAAAATGATATGCGGCATGCCTATATACTGTGTGTGACTGTGGTTGTATCTGCATACAAAATGCTACACACAGAATATAGGCATGCTGCATATCATTTTAATCAGCAGAAGCTGCTGGTGCCCCTAGGCATATCAGATGCCCTAGGCAATTGCCTAGTTTGCCTATACCTAGGGCCGGCTCTGTGTTACTCGCTCCTACCCCTCCCAAATCGCGATTGAGTACTAGCAGGTGGACGGCTGGAGGCTCTACTGGCTCTTTCTGTATAATATAACAGGTAACAATAGAAATGCTTTTATCCAAACTGGATTATTAAATAAAGCATACTGTATACACTGAACTAAAATAAATACACAATTACACTATGTATGGATGAATGTGATTGAATGATAAATAATGTACCTTGAAAGTGTGCAGACTCAAGTCATCATATTTTTTTTTTGTATAAATTAATTTTAATTAAGGGCACTTTAAAAGACCATTGAATAACATAAAATTATAATATAGTATCTGCGCACTCATCGCTACATGAGCCCCATGACATCTATAAAACTATATGAAGAGTTGTATGATCAGGTTCAGTATGTTATTCCTATGGACGGGATGCCGGTGGTCAAAATACCGACAGCGGCATCCCGACCATTGGAATCCCGACAGCCCCCTGGAAAGTACCGTAACCCTCCCCTGCCTCCTATCTTAACCCTCCCTTGTGTGTGCCCAAACCTAACCCTCCCCGATGGTGCCTAACCCCCCCTTCCTTGCTGCCTAAACCTAACCCTCTCCACTTGGTGCCTAACCCTAACCCTCCCTTCCCCACTGCCTAAACCTAACCCTCCCTCCCCGGGTACATAACTAGACCCTTTCTGTACCTGCACCCTAACTCCCCTTCTAATGCCTACCACTGGATGAACAATTGGGATTCCGGCTGTCTGTATTTCGACGGGATTTAGACGCTGGGTTTATAGCATGCCTCTGGATTCCGGCGTCAGTATATCAACCGCTGGGATCCCGTCCTTTGGGATCTTAACTGCATCCCGTAGGATCGTCTATTGGTGGTCATTCCGACCTGATCGCACGCTGCAGTTGTTCGCAGTGGTGCGATCAGGCCTGAACTGCGCATGCGCCGCGGCCGCAATGCGCAGGCATGCCATTGACTGGCGACGGGGGACGCTGGGCAGCGTGGGTCCTTGCGAAGAAAATGAACGCAGTTGCGATCGCAAGGTGATTGACAGCAGGAAGGCACGTGTGGGTGGCATGGAAAACGCAGGCGTGTCCAGGCGTTTGCAGAGCGGGTGTTTGACGTCAAATCCGGGACCGGACAGGCTGAAGTGATCGCAGCGGCTGAGTAAGTTCTGAGCAACTCAGAAACTGCACAAATTTTTGGGCTTCGCTCCCCTGCAAATGTGATCGCACACTTGCGCAGCTAAAATACACCCCCCCTATGGGCGGCGACTATCTGATCGCACGGCTGCAAAAAACTGCTACCGTGCCATCAACTCGGAATGAGGGCCATTGAATTTCACTTTATTATTTTATTTCAGGAATATATTGTGGACAAATGACTTATACCAATATGGTTGTTATCAAGTGTATAATTATAAATAAAGGAAATGCCAATGGAGCCATTTATCAATATTTCAGTGTTGTGAAATAATAAAGGTCCATACACACGGTGAGATGCGGCCTATGCCCGATTCTCACTATGCGACAGGGGCTGGGTCGGCACATAGTCAGTATCGCAAGCACACTCATTATGTGTGTATACACCATAACATACCACACTCATTATGTGTGTATACACCATAACATACCACACTCATTATGTGTGTATACACCATAACATACCACACTCATTATGTGTATATACACCATAACATACCACACTCATTATGTGTATATACACCATAACATACCACACTCATTATGTGTGTATACACCGTAACATACCACACTCATTATGTGTGTATACACCATAACATACCACACTCATTATGTGTGTATACACCATAACATACCACACTCATTATGTGTGTATACACCATAACATACCACACTCATTATGTGTGTATACACCATAACATACCACACTCATTATGTGTGTATACACCATAACATACCACACTCATTATGTGTGTATACACCATAACATACCACACTCATTATGTGTATACACCATAACATACCACACTCATTATGTGTGTATACACCATAACATACCACACTCATTATGTGTGTATACACCATAACATACCACACTCATTATGTGTGTATACACCATAACATACCACACTCATTATGTGTGTATACACCATAACATACCACACTCATTATGTGTGTATACATCATAACATAGCACACTCATTATGTGTGTATACACCATAACATACCACACTCATTATGTGTGTATACATCATAACATAGCACACTCATTATGTGTGTATACACCATAACATACCACACTCATTATGTGTGTATACACCATAACATACCACACTCATTATGTGTGTATACACCATAACATACCACACTCATTATGTGTGTATACACCATAACATACCACACTCATTATGTGTGTATACACCATAACATACCACACTCATTATGTGTGTATACACCATAACATACCACACTCATTATGTGTGTATACACCATAACATACCACACTCATTATGTGTGTATACACCATAACATACCACACTCATTATGTGTGTATACACCATAACATACCACACTCATTATGTGTGTATACACCATAACATACCACACTCATTATGTGTGTATACACCATAACATACCACACTCATTATGTGTGTATGCACCATAACATACCACACTCATTATGTGTGTATACACCATAACATACCACACTCATTATGTGTGTATACACCATAACATACCACACTCATTATGTGTGTATACACCATAACATACCACACTCATTATGTGTGTATACACCATAACATACCACACTCATTATGTGTGTATACACCATAACATACCACACTCATTATGTGTGTATACACCATAACATACCACACTCATTATGTGTGTATACACCATAACATACCACACTCATTATGTGTGTATACACCATAACATACCACACTCATTATGTGTGTATACACCATAACATACCACACTCATTATGTGTGTATACACCATAACATACCACACTCATTATATGTGTATACACCATAACATACCACACTCATTATGTGTGTATACACCATAACATACCACACTCATTATGTGTATATACACCATAACATACCACACTCATTATGTGTATACACCATAACATACCACACTCATTATGTGTGTATACACCATAACATACCACACTCATTATGTGTGTATACACCACAACATACCACACTCATTATGTGTGTATACACCATAACATACCACACTCATTATGTGTATACACCATAACATACCACACTCATTATGTGTGTATACACCATAACATACCACACTCATTATGTGTGTATACACCATAACATACCACCCTCATTATGTGTATACACCATAACATACCACACTCATTATGTGTATACACCATAACATACCACACTCATTATGTGTGTATACACCATAACATACCACACTCATTATGTGTGTATACACCATAACATACCACCCTCATTATGTGTATACACCATAACATACCACACTCATTATGTGTATACACCATAACATACCACACTCATTATGTGTGTATACACCATAACATACCACACTCATTATGTGTGTATACACCACAACATACCACACTCATTATGTGTGTATACACCATAACATACCACACTCATTATGTGTGTATACACCATAACATACCACACTCATTATGTGTGTATACACCATAACATACCACACTCATTATGTGTGTATACACCATAACATACCACACTCATTATGTGTGTATACACCATAACATAGCACACTCATTATGTGTGTATACACCATAACATACCACACTCATTATGTGTGTATACACCATAACATACCACACTCATTATGTGTATACACCATAACATACCACACTCATTATGTGTGTATACACCATAACATACCACACTCATTATGTGTGTATACACCATAACATACCACACTCATTATGTGTATACACCATAACATACCACACTCATTATGTGTGTATACACCATAACATACCACACTCATTATGTGTGTATACACCATAACATACCACACTCATTATGTGTGTATACAGCATAACATACCACACTCATTATGTGTGTATACACCATAACATACCACACTCATTATGTGTATACACCATAACATACCACACTCATTATGTGTGTATACACCATAACATACCACACTCATTATGTGTGTATACACCATAACATACCACACTCATTATGTGTATACACCATAACATACCACACTCATTATGTGTATACACCATAACATACCACACTCATTATGTGTGTATACACCATAACATACCACACTCATTATGTGTGTATACACCATAACATACCACACTCATTATGTGTATACACCATAACATACCACACTCATTATGTGTGTATACACCATAACATACCACACTCATTATGTGTATACACCATAACATACCACACTCATTATGTGTGTATACACCATAACATACCACACTCATTATGTGTGTATACACCACAACATACCACACTCATTATGTGTGTATACACCATAACATACCACACTCATTATGTGTGTATACACCATAACATACCACACTCATTATGTGTGTATACACCATAACATACCACACTCATTATGTGTGTATACACCATAACATACCACACTCATTATGTGTGTATACACCATAACATAGCACACTCATTATGTGTGTATACACCATAACATACCACACTCATTATGTGTGTATACACCATAACATACCACACTCATTATGTGTATACACCATAACATACCACACTCATTATGTGTGTATACACCATAACATACCACACTCATTATGTGTGTATACACCATAACATACCACACTCATTATGTGTATACACCATAACATACCACACTCATTATGTGTATACACCATAACATACCACACTCATTATGTGTGTATACACCATAACATACCACACTCATTATGTGTGTATACACCATAACATACCACACTCATTATGTGTATACACCATAACATACCACACTCATTATGTGTGTATACACCATAACATACCACACTCATTATGTGTGTATACACCATAACATACCACACTCATTATGTGTGTATACAGCATAACATACCACACTCATTATGTGTGTATACACCATAACATACCACACTCATTATGTGTGTATACACCATAACATACCACACTCATTATGTGTGTATACACCATAACATACCACACTCATTATGTGTGTATACACCATAACATACCACACTCATTATGTGTGTATACACCATAACATAGCACACTCATTATGTGTGTATACACCATAACATAGCACACTCATTATGTGTGTATACACCATAACATACCACACTCATTATGTGTGTATACACCATAACATACCACACTCATTATGTGTGTATACAGCATAACATACCACACTCATTATGTGTGTATACACCATAACATACCACACTCATTATGTGTGTATACACCATAACATACCACACTCATTATGTGTGTATACACCATAACATACCACACTCATTATGTGTGTATACACCATAACATACCACACTCATTATGTGTGTATACACCATAACATACCACACTCATTATGTGTGTATACACCATAACATACCACACTCATTATGTGTATACACCATAACATACCACACTCATTATGTGTATACACCATAACATACCACACTCATTATGTGTATACACCATAACATACCACACTCATTATGTGTATACACCATAACATACCACACTCATTATGTGTGTATACACCATAACATACCACACTCATTATGTGTATACACCATAACATACCACACTCATTATGTGTGTATACACCATAACATACCACACTCATTATGTGTGTATACACCATAACATACCACACTCATTATGTGTGTATACACCATAACATACCACACTCATTATGTGTGTATACACCATAACATACCACACTCATTATGTGTGTATACACCATAACATACCACACTCATTATGTGTGTATACACCATAACATACCACACTCATTATGTGTGTATACACCATAACATACCACACTCATTATGTGTATACACCATAACATACCACACTCATTATGTGTGTATACACCATAACATAGCACACTTATTATGTGTGTATACACCATAACATACCACACTCATTATGTGTGTATACACCATAACATACCACACTCATTATGTGTGTATACACCATAACATACCACACTCATTATGTGTGTATACACCATAACATACCACACTCATTATGTGTATACACCATAACATAGCACACTCATTATGTGTGTATACACCATAACATACCACACTCATTATGTGTGTATACACCATAACATACCACACTCATTATGTGTGTATACACCATAACATACCACACTCATTATGTGTGTATACACCATAACATACCACACTCATTATGTGTGTATACACCATAACATACCACACTCATTATGTGTGTATACACCATAACATACCACACTCATTATGTGTGTATGCACCATAACATACCACACTCATTATGTGTGTATGCACCATAACATACCACACTCATTATGTGTGTATACACCATAACATACCACACTCATTATGTGTATACACCATAACATACCACACTCATTATGTGTATACACCATAACATACCACACTCATTATGTGTATACACCATAACATACCACACTCATTATGTGTGTATACACCATAACATACCACACTCATTATGTGTGTATACACCATAACATACCACACTCATTATGTGTGTATACACCATAACATACCACACTCATTATGTGTGTATACACCATAACATACCACACTCATTATGTGTGTATACATCATAACATACCACACTCATTATGTGTATACACCATAACATACCACACTCATTATGTGTGTATACAGCATAACATACCACACTCATTATGTGTGTATACACCATAACATACCACACTCATTATGTGTGTATACACCATAACATAGCACACTCATTATGTGTGTATACACCATAACATACCACACTCATTATGTGTGTATACACCATAACATACCACACTCATTATGTGTGTATACACCATAACATACCACACTCATTATGTGTGTATACACCATAACATACCACACTCATTATGTGTGTATACACCATAACATAGCACACTCATTATGTGTGTATACACCATAACATACCACACTCATTATGTGTGTATACACCATAACATACCACACTCATTATGTGTGTATACACCATAACATACCACACTCATTATGTGTATACACCATAACATACCACACTCATTATGTGTATACACCATAACATACCACACTCATTATGTGTGTATACACCATAACATACCACACTCATTATGTGTGTATACACCATAACATACCACACTCATTATGTGTGTATACACCATAACATACCACACTCATTATGTGTATACACCATAACATACCACACTCATTATGTGTGTATACACCATAACATACCACACTCATTATGTGTGTATACACCATAACATACCACACTCATTATGTGTGTATACACCATAACATACCACACTCATTATGTGTATACACCATAACATACCACACTCATTATGTGTGTATACACCATAACATACCACACTCATTATGTGTGTATACACCATAACATACCACACTCATTATGTGTGTATACACCATAACATACCACACTCATTATGTGTGTATACACCATAACATACCACACTCATTATGTGTGTATACACCATAACATACCACACTCATTATGTGTGTATACAGCATAACATACCACACTCATTATGTGTGTATACACCATAACATACCACACTCATTATGTGTGTATACACCATAACATACCACACTCATTATGTGTGTATACACCATAACATACCACACTCATTATGTGTGTATACACCATAACATACCACACTCATTATGTGTGTATACACCATAACATAGCACACTCATTATGTGTGTATACACCATAACATAGCACACTCATTATGTGTGTATACACCATAACATACCACACTCATTATGTGTGTATACACCATAACATACCACACTCATTATGTGTGTATACACCATAACATACCACACTCATTATGTGTGTATACACCATAACATACCACACTCATTATGTGTGTATACACCATAACATACCACACTCATTATGTGTGTATACACCATAACATACCACACTCATTATGTGTGTATACACCATAACATACCACACTCATTATGTGTGTATACACCATAACATACCACACTCATTATGTGTGTATACACCATAACATACCACACTCATTATGTGTGTATACACCATAACATACCACACTCATTATGTGTGTATACACCATAACATACCACACTCATTATGTGTGTATACACCATAACATACCACACTCATTATGTGTGTATACACCATAACATACCACACTCATTATGTGTGTATACACCATAACATACCACACTCATTATGTGTGTATACACCATAACATACCACACTCATTATGTGTGTATACACCATAACATACCACACTCATTATGTGTGTATACACCATAACATAGCACACTCATTATGTGTGTATACACCATAACATAGCACACTCATTATGTGTGTATACACCATAACATACCACACTCATTATGTGTGTATACACCATAACATACCACACTCATTATGTGTGTATACAGCATAACATACCACACTCATTATGTGTGTATACACCATAACATACCACACTCATTATGTGTGTATACACCATAACATACCACACTCATTATGTGTGTATACACCATAACATACCACACTCATTATGTGTGTATACACCATAACATACCACACTCATTATGTGTGTATACACCATAACATACCACACTCATTATGTGTGTATACACCATAACATACCACACTCATTATGTGTATACACCATAACATACCACACTCATTATGTGTATACACCATAACATACCACACTCATTATGTGTATACACCATAACATACCACACTCATTATGTGTATACACCATAACATACCACACTCATTATGTGTGTATACACCATAACATACCACACTCATTATGTGTATACACCATAACATACCACACTCATTATGTGTGTATACACCATAACATACCACACTCATTATGTGTGTATACACCATAACATACCACACTCATTATGTGTGTATACACCATAACATACCACACTCATTATGTGTGTATACACCATAACATACCACACTCATTATGTGTGTATACACCATAACATACCACACTCATTATGTGTGTATACACCATAACATACCACACTCATTATGTGTGTATACACCATAACATACCACACTCATTATGTGTGTATACACCATAACATACCACACTCATTATGTGTGTATACACCATAACATACCACACTCATTATGTGTATACACCATAACATACCACACTCATTATGTGTGTATACACCATAACATAGCACACTCATTATGTGTGTATACACCATAACATACCACACTCATGTGTGTATACACCATAACATACCACACTCATTATGTGTGTATACACCATAACATACCACACTCATTATGTGTGTATACACCATAACATACCACACTCATTATGTGTATACACCATAACATAGCACACTCATTATGTGTGTATACACCATAACATACCACACTCATTATGTGTGTATACACCATAACATACCACACTCATTATGTGTGTATACACCATAACATACCACACTCATTATGTGTGTATACACCATAACATACCACACTCATTATGTGTGTATACACCATAACATACCACACTCATTATGTGTGTATACACCATAACATACCACACTCATTATGTGTGTATACACCATAACATACCACACTCATTATGTGTGTATACACCATAACATACCACACTCATTATGTGTGTATACACCATAACATACCACACTCATTATGTGTGTATACACCATAACATACCACACTCATTATGTGTGTATACACCATAACATACCACACTCATTATGTGTGTATACACCATAACATACCACACTCATTATGTGTGTATACACCATAACATACCACACTCATTATGTGTGTATACACCATAACATACCACACTCATTATGTGTGTATGCACCATAACATACCACACTCATTATGTGTGTATACACCATAACATACCACACTCATTATGTGTGTATACACCATAACATACCACACTCATTATGTGTGTATACACCATAACATACCACACTCATTATGTGTGTATACACCATAACATACCACACTCATTATGTGTGTATACACCATAACATACCACACTCATTATGTGTATACACCATAACATACCACACTCATTATGTGTATACACCATAACATACCACACTCATTATGTGTATACACCATAACATACCACACTAATTATGTGTGTATACACCATAACATACCACACTCATTATGTGTGTATACACCATAACATACCACACTCATTATGTGTGTATACACCATAACATAGCACACTCATTATGTGTGTATACACCATAACATACCACACTCATTATGTGTGTATACACCATAACATACCACACTCATTATGTGTGTATGCACCATAACATACCACACTCATTATGTGTGTATACACCATAACATAGCACACTCATTATGTGTGTATGCACCATAACATACCACACTCATTATGTGTGTATGCACCATAACATACCACACTCATTATGTGTGTATACACCATAACATAGCACACTCATTATGTGTGTATACACCATAACATAGCACACTCATTATGTGTGTATGCACCATAACATACCACACTCATTATGTGTGTATACACCATAACATAGCACACTCATTATGTGTGTATACACCATAACATACCACACTCATTATGTGTGTATACACCATAACATACCACAATCATTATGTGTGTATACACCATAACATAGCACACTCATTATGTGTGTATACACCATAACATACCACACTCATTATGTGTGTATACACCATAACATACCACACTCATTATGTGTGTATACACCATAACATACCACACTCATTATGTGTGTATACACCATAACATACCACACTCATTATGTGTGTATACACCATAACATACCACACTCATTATGTGTCTATACACCATAACATACCACACTCATTATGTGTGTATACACCATAACATACCACACTCATTATGTGTGTATACACCATAACATACCACACTCATTATGTGTGTATACACCATAACATACCACACTCATTACGTGTGTATACACCATAACATACCACACTCATTATGTGTGTATACACCATAACATACCACACTCATTATGTGTGTATACACCATAACATACCACACTCATTATGTGTATACACCATAACATACCACACTCATTATGTGTGTATACACCATAACATACCACACTCATTATGTGTGTATACACCATAACATACCACACTCATTATGTGTGTATACACCATAACATACCACACTCATTATGTGTGTATACACCATAACATACCACACTCATTATGTGTGTATACAGCATAACATACCACACTCATTATGTGTGTATACACCATAACATATCACACTCATTATGTGTGTATACACCATAACATACCACACTCATTACGTGTGTATACACCATAACATACCACACTCATTATGTGTGTATACACCATAACATACCACACTCATTATGTGTGTATACACCATAACATACCACACTCATTATGTGTGTATACACCATAACATACCACACTCATTACGTGTGTATACACCATAACATACCACACTCATTATGTGTGTATACACCATAACATACCACACTCATTATGTGTGTATACACCATAACATACCACACTCATTATGTGTATACACCATAACATACCACACTCATTATGTGTGTATACACCATAACATACCACACTCATTATGTGTGTATACACCATAACATACCACACTCATTATGTGTGTATACACCATAACATACCACACTCATTATGTGTGTATACACCATAACATACCACACTCATTATGTGTGTATACACCATAACATACCACACTCATTATGTGTGTATACACCATAACATACCACACTCATTATGTGTGTATACACCATAACATACCACACTCATTATGTGTGTATACACCATAACATACCACACTCATTATGTGTGTATACACCATAACATACCACACTCAATATGTGTGTATACACCATAACATACCACACTCATTATGTGTGTATACACCATAACATACCACACTCATTATGTGTGTATACACCATAACATACCACACTCATTATGTGTATACACCATAACATACCACACTCATTATGTGTGTATACACCATAACATACCACACTCATTATGTGTGTATACACCATAACATACCACACTCATTATGTGTGTATACACCATAACATACCACACTCATTATGTGTGTATACACCATAACATACCACACTCATTATGTGTGTATACACCATAACATACCACACTCATTATGTGTGTATACACCATAACATACCACACTCATTGGGGTACATTTACTAACAATCGTATTTTCGGAAAAAAGGTCAAAGTTCAATCACGAATGACATCGACAGTGTAAAACTGCAACTTTTTGAATTGATTACGACTGATTTACTAAGCTGTCGTATTTGTGTTTTTCTTTGCATCCGATGTCGATGTCATTCGTGTTTTTTTACCTAATTTTACGGCAGTGATTAGCAAAACACTGCCGACTTTTTTTTTTACAATCAATCTCGGCCGGATTTGTGTGATCCGTGCTGAGGGTTTTTTTTTTTTTTTAATAAATTAAACAATGTATATTTTTAAAAAAAAAATGCGTGGGGTCCCCCCTCCTAAGCATAACCAGCCTCGGGCTCTTTGAGCCGATCCTGGTTGCAGAAATATGGGAAAAAAAATGACAGGGGTTCCCCCATATTTAAGCAACCAGCATCGGGCTCTGCGCCTGGTCCTGGTCCCAAAAATACGGGGGACAAAAAGAGTAGGGGTCCCCCGTATTTTTAAAACCAGCACCGGGCTCCACTAGCTGGACAGATAATGCCACAGCCGGGGGTCACTTTTATATAGTGCCCTGCGGCCGTGGCATCAAAAATCCAACTAGTCACCCCTGGCCGGGGTACCCTGGGGGAGTGGGGACCCCTTCAATCAAGGGGTCCCCCCCCCCCAGCCACCCAAGGGCCAGGGGTGAAGCCCGAGGCTGTCCCCCCCCATCCAATGGGCTGCGGATGGGAGGGCTGATAGCCTTTGTTGAAAAATAAAAGATATTGTTTTTAGTAGCAGTACTACAAGTCCCAGCAAGCCTCCCCCGCATGCTGGTACTTGGAGAACCACAAGTACCAGCATGCGGCGGAAAAACTGGCCCGCTGGTACCTGTAGTACTACCACTAAAAAAATACCCAAAAAAACACAAGACACACACACCGTGAAAGTAGAATTTTATTACATACACACATACATACATACTTACCTTATGTTCTCACGCAGGTCGGTCCTCTTGTCCAGTAGAATCCAAGGGGTACCTGTTGAAGAAATTCTACTCACCAGATCCAGTGGTCCAGGCTCCTCGTCAAATCCATGCATAATCCACGTACTTGAATAAAACAAAAAAACGCTTGCCCGACCACGAACTGAAAGGTGACCCATGTTTGCACATGGGTCACCTTCCCCCGAATGCCAGAAACCCACTTTGCCTTCAGGCTAAGTGGGTTTCTTCAGCCAATCAGGGAGTGCCACGTTGTAGCACTCTCCTGATCAGCTGTGTGCTCCTGTCTTCACTGACAGGCAGCACGCGGCAGTGTTACAATGTAGCGCCTATGCGCTACATTGTAACCAATGATGGGAACTTTCTGCTTAGCGGTGACGTCACTTTAGGTCAACCGCAGGGCAGAAAGTTCCCATCATTGGTTACAATGTAGCGCATAGGCGCTACATTGTAACACTGCCGCGTGCTGCCTGTCAGTGAAGACAGGAGCACACAGCTGATCAGGAGAGTGCTACAACGTGGCACTCCCTGATTGGCTGAAGAAACCCACTTAGCCTGAAGGCAAAGTGGGTTTCTGGCATTCGGGGGAAGGTGACCCATGTGCAAACATGGGTCACCTTTCAGTTCGTGGTCGGGCAAGCGTTTTTTTGTTTTATTCAAGTACGTGGATTATGCATGGATTTGACGAGGAGCCTGGACCACTGGATCTGGTGAGTAGAATTTCTTCAACAGGTACCCCTTGGATTCTACTGGACAAGAGGACCGACCTGCGTGAGAACATAAGGTAAGTATGTATGTATGTGTGTATGTAATAAAATTCTACTTTCACGGTGTGTGTGTCTTGTGTTTTTTTGGGTATTTTTTTAGTGGTAGTACTACAGGTACCAGCGGGCCAGTTTTTCCGCCGCATGCTGGTACTTGTGGTTCTCCAAGTACCAGCATGCGGGGGAGGCTTGCTGGGACTTGTAGTACTGCTACTAAAAACAATATCTTTTATTTTTCAACAAAGGCTATCAGCCCTCCCATCCGCAGCCCATTGGATGGGGGGGGACAGCCTCGGGCTTCACCCCTGGCCCTTGGGTGGCTGGGGGGGGGGGTCCCCTTGATTGAAGGGGTCCCCACTCCCCCAGGGTACCCCGGCCAGGGGTGACTAGTTGGATTTTTGATGCCACGGCCGCAGGGCACTATATAAAAGTGACCCCCGGCTGTGGCATTATCTGTCCAGCTAGTGGAGCCCGGTGCTGGTTTTAAAAATACGGGGGACCCCTACTCTTTTTGTCCCCCGTATTTTTGGGACCAGGACCAGGCGCAGAGCCCGATGCTGGTTGCTTAAATATGGGGGAACCCCTGTCATTTTTTTTCCCATATTTCTGCAACCAGGATCGGCTCAAAGAGCCCGAGGCTGGTTATGCTTAGGAGGGGGGACCCCACGCAATTTTTTATTTAAATATAAGCACTTTCCCACCCCTTCCCACTGATATCCATGCACGGATCTCATGGATCCGTGCATGCCTAGCAAATCACGAAAATAAAAATCAGGTCTGCTTTTTTTTAGCACTTTTTTACGAGGTGTACATTTTCACGGCAGTGTTTTGAGTTTTTTTGCTTTGCACTTCTTAGTAAATGACCGAGATTCGTATCTAAACAGGCGTAATTTGACCGATGGTGTATTCATTCGTAATTTTTTACCTGAACTAGCAAAAAATTACGAATGCCCTCATCACTGCCGTGATTAGTGTTTAGTAAATGACCGAGATTGACCGAGATGACACTTTGATGAAAAAACGGCATCTCGGTCAAAATCGGGAGCTTAGTAAATATACCCCATTATGTGTGTATACACCATAACATACCACACTCATTATGTGTGTATACACCATAACATACCACACTCATTATGTGTGTATGCACCATAACATACCACACTCATTATGTGTGTATACACCATAACATACCACACTCATTATGTGTGTATACACCATAACATACCACACTCATTATGTGTGTATACACCATAACATACCACACTCATTATGTGTGTATACACCATAACATACCACACTCATTATGTGTGTATACACCATAACATACCACACTCATTATGTGTATACACCATAACATACCACACTCATTATGTGTGTATACACCATAACATACCACACTCATTATGTGTGTATACACCATAACATACCACACTCATTATGTGTGTATACACCATAACATACCACACTCATTATGTGTGTATACACCATAACATACCACACTCATTATGTGTGTATACACCATAACATACCACACTCATTATGTGTGTATACACCATAACATACCACACTCATTATGTGTGTATACACCATAACATACCACACTCATTATGTGTGTATACACCATAACATACCACACTCATTATGTGTGTATACACCATAACATACCACACTCATTATGTGTGTATACACCATAACATACCACACTCATTATGTGTGTATACACCATAACATACCACACTCATTATGTGTGTATACACCATAACATACCACACTCATTATGTGTGTATGCACCATAACATACCACACTCATTATGTGTATACACCATAACATACCACACTCATTATGTGTGTATACACCATAACATACCACACTCATTATGTGTGTATACACCATAACATACCACACTCATTATGTGTATACACCATAACATACCACACTCATTATGTGTGTATACACCATAACATACCACACTCATTATGTGTGTATACACCATAACATACCACACTCATTATGTGTGTATACACCATAACATACCACACTCATTATGTGTGTATACACCATAACATACCACACTCATTATGTGTGTACACACCATAACATACCACACTCATTATGTGTGTATACACCATAACATACCACACTCATTATGTGTGTATACACCATAACATACCACACTCATTATGTGTGTATACACCATAACATACCACACTCATTATGTGTGTATACACCATAACATACCACACTCATTATGTGTATACACCATAACATACCACACTCATTATGTGTGTATACACCATAACATACCACACTCATTATGTGTATACACCATAACATACCACACTCATTATGTGTGTATACACCATAACATACCACACTCATTATGTGTATACACCATAACATACCACACTCATTATGTGTGTATACACCATAACATACCACACTCATTATGTGTATACACCATAACATACCACACTCATTATGTGTGTATACACCATAACATACCACACTCATTATGTGTGTATACACCATAACATACCACACTCATTATGTGTGTATACACCATAACATACCACAC
The DNA here is from genome assembly GCF_028390025.1 of Pseudophryne corroboree. Lineage (NCBI taxonomy): Eukaryota > Metazoa > Chordata > Amphibia > Anura > Myobatrachidae > Pseudophryne > Pseudophryne corroboree. The sequence goes on along the minus strand of NC_086449.1, from coordinate 2,517,836 downwards.
TCATTATGTGTGTATACACCATAACATACCACACTCATTATGTGTGTATACACCATAACATACCACACTCATTATGTGTGTATACACCATAACATACCACACTCATTATGTGTGTATACACCATAACATACCACACTCATTATGTGTATACACCATAACATACCACACTCATTATGTGTGTATACACCATAACATACCACACTCATTATGTGTGTATACACCATAACATACCACACTCATTATGTGTATACACCATAACATACCACACTCATTATGTGTGTATACACCATAACATACCACACTCATTATGTGTGTATACACCATAACATACCACACTCATTATGTGTGTATACACCATAACATACCACACTCATTATGTGTGTATACACCATAACATACCACACTCATTATGTGTGTATACACCATAACATACCACACTCATTATGTGTGTATACACCATAACATACCACACTCATTATGTGTGTATACACCACAACATACCACACTCATTATGTGTGTATACACCATAACATACCACACTCATTATGTGTATACACCATAACATACCACACTCATTATGTGTGTATACACCATAACATACCACACTCATTATGTGTGTATACACCATAACATACCACACTCATTATGTGTGTATACACCATAACATACCACACTCATTATGTGTGTATACACCATAACATACCACACTCATTATGTGTGTATACACCATAACATACCACACTCATTATGTGTATACACCATAACATACCACACTCATTATGTGTGTATACACCATAACATACCACACTCATTATGTGTGTATACACCATAACATACCACACTCATTATGTGTGTATACACCATAACATACCACACTCATTATGTGTGTATACACCATAACATACCACACTCATTATGTGTGTATACACCATAACATACCACACTCATTATGTGTGTATACACCATAACATACCACACTCATTATGTGTGTATACACCATAACATACCACACTCATTATGTGTGTATACACCATAACATACCACACTCATTATGTGTATACACCATAACATACCACACTCATTATGTGTGTATACACCATAACATACCACACTCATTATGTGTGTATACACCATAACATACCACACTCATTATGTGTGTATACACCATAACATACCACACTCATTATGTGTGTATACACCATAACATACCACACTCATTATGTGTGTATACACCATAACATACCACACTCATTATGTGTGTATACACCATAACATACCACACTCATTATGTGTGTATACACCATAACATACCACACTCATTATGTGTGTATACACCATAACATACCACACTCATTATGTGTGTATACACCATAACATACCACACTCATTATGTGTGTATACACCATAACATACCACACTCATTATGTGTGTATACACCATAACATACCACACTCATTATGTGTGTATACACCATAACATACCACACTCATTATGTGTGTATACACCATAACATACCACACTCATTATGTGTGTATACACCATAACATACCACACTCATTATGTGTGTATACACCATAACATACCACACTCATTATGTGTGTATACACCATAACATACCACACTCATTATGTGTGTATACACCATAACATACCACACTCATTATGTGTGTATACAGCATAACATACCACACTCATTATGTGTGTATACACCATAACATACCACACTCATTATGTGTATACACCATAACATACCACACTCATTATGTGTGTATACACCATAACATACCACACTCATTATGTGTGTATACACCATAACATACCACACTCATTATGTGTGTATACACCATAACATACCACACTCATTATGTGTGTATACACCATAACATACCACACTCATTATGTGTGTATACACCATAACATACCACACTCATTATGTGTGTATACACCATAACATACCACACTCATTATGTGTGTATACACCATAACATAGCACACTCATTATGTGTATACACCATAACATACCACACTCATTATGTGTGTATACACCATAACATACCACACTCATTATGTGTGTATACACCATAACATACCACACTCATTATGTGTGTATACACCATAACATACCACACTCATTATGTGTGTATACACCATAACATACCACACTCATTATGTGTGTATACACCATAACATACCACACTCATTATGTGTATACACCATAACATACCACACTCATTATGTGTGTATACACCATAACATAGCACACTCATTATGTGTGTATACACCATAACATACCACACTCATTATGTGTGTATACACCATAACATACCACACTCATTATGTGTGTATACACCATAACATACCACACTCATTATGTGTGTATACACCATAACATACCACACTCATTATGTGTGTATACACCATAACATACCACACTCATTATGTGTGTATACACCATAACATACCACACTCATTATGTGTGTATACACCATAACATACCACACTCATTATGTGTGTATACACCATAACATACCACACTCATTATGTGTGTATACACCATAACATACCACACTCATTATGTGTGTATACACCATAACATACCACACTCATTATATGTGTATACACCATAACATACCACACTCATTATGTGTGTATACACCATAACATACCACACTCATTATGTGTGTATACACCATAACATACCACACTCATTATGTGTGTATACACCATAACATACCACACTCATTATGTGTATATACACCATAACATACCACACTCATTATGTGTATACACCATAACATACCACACTCATTATGTGTGTATACACCATAACATACCACACTCATTATGTGTGTATACACCATAACATACCACACTCATTATGTGTGTATACACCATAACATACCACACTCATTATGTGTGTATACACCATAACATACCACACTCATTATGTGTGTATACACCATAACATACCACACTCATTATGTGTGTATACACCATAACATACCACACTCATTATGTGCTTGCGATACTGACTATGGGGGTCATTCTGAGTTGATCACTAGCTGCATCAGTCGTAAAAACAGCAGTTCTGCACATGCGTATGCGGCACAATGCGCACACGCGTCGTACGGGCACAACGAATGATGTCGTTTTGCACAGGGTCTAGCAAAGCATTTCAGTCGCACTGGTGGCCGTAGTGTGATTGATATGAAGAGGGCGTTTCTGGGTGTCAACTGACCGTTTTCAGGGAGTATTCGGAAAAATGCAGGCGTTCCAGGAAAAACACAGGCATGGCTGGGCGAACGCTGGGTGGGTTTGTGACGTCAAAACAGGAACTACACATTCTGAAGTGATCTCAAGCGCTGAGTAGGTTTTGAGCTACTCTGAAACTGCACAAAAAAAACTTTGTAGCCGCTCTGCGATCCTTTCGTTCGCACTTCTGCTAAGCTAAAATACACTCCCAGTGGGAGGCGGCATAGTGTTTGCACGGCTGCTAAAAACTGCTAGCGAGCTAACAACTCGGAATGACGCCCTATGTGCGATTTTTGCTAAGTGTCAATTTTGACTATCTCTTCTATAGAGACTTGCCTGCACAGTCTATCTAGGCTTGCGATGCCGACCGCGTATCTGCATTGAATCGGGATCGCAAAGTGATTTTCACCTTGTGATCTGCACTAACTTTTCTTACTATTTTGACTATATAGTCAAAATCGTAAGAAAATATCTCACCGTGTGTACACGCCATAAATGTAGATTTTTCCTGTGATTTATTAATTTTTAAAAAATGTTATGTTGAATGCAATGTTCTTTTAATGCATCACTAATTAAAATGAAGTTATGAAAAAATAAATAATAAGCTGATGATATATATGTGTACAGTATACATACTAGCTGTTCTACTTGTTCTTCGCGCGGGAGTTTCCACGTTTCCCCACCACTGCCACTCACTGTGCAGCATGCGCAAAGCGAGTGGGGATGGCACCAATGACACACTGCTCTTCGCTCCACTCCGCGGCTGACACTGCCTGAGCCAGCCACCTGCGTGCCATCCTAAAAACATTGACTGCCGTGCTGAAAACATGCGGGCACATGAATAAAAATGGATTTTGTACTTAAACCATAGCATATACGGTACAAAGTGACGGGAACATTTTTGTAGTTCATTCAATTCTACACACTGGAGGTACAATCCAAATGTTGATCCGATTGTCCGTTTGTGTGTTACCGTTCATGCAACGCAAGGCACGCATCGGTAATGATGTCATTATGTCATCCCCCTTTTCATCCCCTTAGAGGAGGTTTATTAAAATTCTAATTACGTAGTTTTCCTATTTCCCACCTGAAGAAAACCTATGTTACATTTTAGCTATTTCCCAACATATCGGGAAGTAAGAGAATTAGTGATAAGTCAGTGAGTGAGTGAGTGAGTGAGTGAGTGAGTGAGTGAGTGAGGGCTTTTGCATATATATATATATATATATATATATATATATAAAAGAAAGGAACCCGTCCCTGAGATGTGCTGTGATGGCTGCTGGGGGCTTTGCGCATGTGTGGTCAGCTCAGACTCCACAAGAACTGGGGGAACCTCTGCCAGCTAGAAATGCAATGTGTAGCCCATAGGCTACAATGGGCTACCGCCATTTTCAGATGGCAGTAGCTGCGGGGACCAATATCGGGAATGGGGGTGCGACTGCTGGCGGGAATAGAGGGATCGCAGCAGGAATGAATCGGAGGTCCCTCCTATATACATTGCAGAGATACATAATATTTGGTGTTTTTGGGGACATAGCTGCAAATATTGTTTTAGGGTGACTGAGATAACATCCAGGATGATATGGCAGAAAGGCATTCAGTGATGCTGATGTTAAGGAAATTTAAGCAATGTATAGAATCTATTCTGACTTTTTAATATCATGTAATACGTAACAGACATTATTATGGCCCTCATTCCGAGTTGTTCGCTCGGAGTTTTTCATCGCATCGCAGTGAGAAATCTCTTAGTGCGCATGCGCAATGTTCGCACTGCGACTGCGCCAAGTAACTTTACTATGAAGAAAGTAAGTTTACTCACGGCATTTTCATCGCTCCGACGTTCGCATTGTGATTGACAGGAAATGGGTGTTACTGGGCGGAAACACGGCGTTTTAGGGGCGTGTGACTGAAAACGCTACCGTTTCCGGAAAAAACGCAGGAGTGGCCGGGGAAACGGTGGGTGTGCCTGGCCGAACGCTGGGTGTGTTTATGACGTCAGCCAGGAACGAAAAGCACTGAACTGATCGCACAGGCAGAGTAAGTCTGAAGCTACTCAGAAACTGCTAACTCGATTGTAATCGCAATATTGCGCATACGTCGGTCGCAATTTTAAGAAGCTAAGATTCACTCCCAGTAGGCGGCGGCTTAGCGTGTGTAACTCTGCTAAAATCGCCTTGCGACTGATCAACTCGGAATGAGGGCCTATGTAAGATGTTTTGCTGACAAAGAATGTAGGTACGTGACAAGAACTTTCTTAAATTTGCTAAGTCACCCTAGTCTTGCTGATTTGTGTCATGTGCCCACCCAGGACCAGATGGTGTTCGATAAGGAGGAATGGGCCTCAAGGCCTGCTGTGATTGGTCCAAGCTTGGGTGGAGTAATTCTTTGTAAAATGCAATATTAGGGGCCATCTATGCCATGTTGGAGAGGCAGATGGAGCTCCCTTGTAATTACTTGTAAGTGCATGCTGACTGTAACTTTATTGTAATCTTGCTCTGCCATTATCAATATAAACTTTAAAATTTGGCTACAACTATTCACATTGTGTCTGTTTTTCCACAACAATTTGGTGCCGAAACCCGGGATCTGAAAACGATTGGAACGGAATCAGGACAGGAACGGAGGACTGGAGACCAGATTGGCGCCATTCAAAAAAGGTGAGAACATTTGTGTCTCTGTCTGCTCTCCCCTCCTCCGCTCCTAAGACCCTCCGTCCCACTATCGTGAGTACAGATCCCAAGAACCTGAATAGTTGTTTTGTGTTGTAATATCTGTTTTGATATGCATGTGTGAGTGTATGTAGATGCTGGCACATTGCCACATCAGCATGACAGAGGCCCTTTACGGCTGAATGATTGTGCTGCCCCAAGTATGCTGGGGGCAGTGGAATAAAAAGTAAGAGGACCCTATCGTCCTCAGACACGAATGTTTCCTATCTTCTCAGTCTGTCACGTAAACTGTCATTAACATTGTCTGCATAGTGGAAGGACAAATATAAGGATAAGTGTTGGTGAAGAGTAGTTTCTCTGCTGATCTTCCCTTGCTTGTCAATACCGGTCTGTGGGCAACCGATTGTGGCTCTCCCCCCAGAACAGGAGCGATATAATCTCTGATTACCTCCTGGCCTGCTATCTGACAGCTCTGTGTACACTGGTTTGAGTCTGTTTCTCGCTACACTGAAGGGCGTGTCCTGAAGCTGCAGACTGGCGTCTCTCTGTGTCTCATGAAAAATCATACTTCTTACTTAGATAATCCCTTATTTGCATGGTTTAACCTAGAGGACATTAGAGGGCAAATATTGTTTGGCATCTTCGCCTTGCTGATTTTCATTTGGCTCTGTTGGAAAATTTGGAGGGACCAAAAGCGGGGATTCGCTATGTGGGACTTCCCCTAAGAGCCAATAGCCATAGAATATAGTGCTGTGAAACACTGAGAGAGGGGTGCAAGAGTCCCCTCCACGATAGCCGGGCTATGGGAAACAGTCACAGCAAACGTGGATTTGGCTGATCACCAAATCAGAGTAATGGACGTCCTGAGACTCCTCGTACCCCACAGGAGGAGGTGAGTAAGAAATATGGCAAATGGGTCAGCCGGCATTTACCTAAGTGGGGCAGGCTGACTAGGGGGATGGATTGTGGGATCCCAAATGAGGGAACCTTTGAATTATCCCGCTGGGCAACCCTCTACAAAAAATAAAACAAAATTTGCTGAGCCAAATGAATTGGCAGCTTGGAGTAGGTGGATGGTAGAATCTTATAAAAGACAGCAAAAAGCCCAAAGTATTTTTACATCAGAAACAAGAACAGGAGGGGAAAATCAGCAAGGAGGGGAGGTACAGTCAGATGAGAAAGAGGGGGAGGAAGGGTTTTGTGTGGAGTGGAAGGTGAGCTTGTCGGTGAGAGAGATGAAAGGGCTGAGGAATATCGCTTGCCTCAAGCCTCAGCCTAACTTGTTAGAGAGCAGTTCATGCCTGGTACAAGGGAGTTTAGCCAGCTCAAGACAGAGAAATATACAGGAGGTACAGGAGAAAAGGGTCCAGAGGGTGATGGTAGTTGACACACCAGCAACCCCCAGAGGGGTAAGTTTAGGGGGAGGAACAATTGGGAGTCCAGAAATGTGAAGTGCTACAATTGTGTGAAACAGGGCCACATTGTAAGAAATTGTCCAGCTCCAAAAATGGGGGCAGGATAGCGCCTGACAGGGAGGGCTTCCAGTGTTACCAGTCATCTTGATGTTATGAGCCACAGCAGTGGTTCATTCCTGTTTGCATTCGGTTCATGTATTGTATGTTATATTTCTGTTTGCATGTCAGGATTTCTTATGTACTTTAGAGTGCTATACTTTTGTTTACTAGTCTGGTAACTCCAGTGTCATATTTTGTGGGTCTCCCCACTAGCTGCATTCGGTTCATGTATTGTATGTTATATTTCTGTTTGCATGCCAGGATTTCTTATGTACTAATTTAGAGTGTTATACTTTTGTTTACTAGCCTGGTAACTACAGTGTCATATTTTGTGGGTCTTCCCACTAGCCTTAGTTTTGTGTTTTTGTACTGGCGGCAGCGCCGCACATAACTTGTTTGTTTGGTTCTCATGTTATAGTCTCCTTAGCTGTAGCTAGTTTTCCCCTCACTCGCAGTCTCAGGTGGTGCCTTGTAACCTTGTAAGACTGGAGGGCCTCGGAGTTTGGGCGAACCTAATTCGCCCATTCAAACGCGGCTGCCTTGGGCAGAAGACTAGCACCTCAGGCACCATCCGACCACTGGGAGGAGTAATGGAGTTAGGGTTAGAAAAGGTCTTGCTGCGGTCATTCATACTGACTGCAGCTTCACACATGAGTACTGGAACTCCCCAGTTGTCACACATTCCACAGAGTTCCAGGGTCTCAATTTGTAACATTGTACTCGTTTCCTAACACTCGGAGAGTAGGGGGGTGATGCCTTTGTCCACTTGACCCTCTCTGAAATGCCTTTTTACTCAGTGGAGTATCTGGTGGACAGTGGAGCAGCCCGTGTTCTCAAGGGAGAGAGTATGTCAATGGATACTCTAATTACCCTGCAAAATCAGGCAGGTCCCCAAACACTTGGTAAATGGGGGAAGGCAGGTTGCAAATAAATAAATAAATATTGTTTGGAAACATGAGGATGGTCGATTGAGTGCACATCTCCCTTCATATGTTTCCAAAGGGGGAATGATTGATATGATTGCTAAATTTTGGTTTGCACAGTGTTTGAAATACTTTATAACAGAATGGTTATGTTCTCCTTGTAGATAGAGGCGTGGCCTGTTGCCAAGGTAACGGCTGCAGTAACAGCAAAGAAATTGATATCTGAATTTGTGTGCAGGTATGGCCTACATGAAACGGTTGAGAGAGCAAATAGCGTATTAAAAATGTCTAAGATCTGTGAGCAAACAAAACTTACATGGGTACAAGCTTTACCAGTAGATCTTTTTGCAATGAGGTATACCCCAAAGGGATAACATGGACTTTCATCATTTGAGATACTGTTTGGCAGGCTGCCACTCAAATGACATGGACAGTACGCTTCTCTTACTGACTACGTTGTTCAGCTTCATAAGCCACTGACTAATTTGCATGGCAAAGTGTTTTCTTCTTTACCAGATCCACAAGACACATCTGGAACCCCGATTTGATGGCCCATACCAGGTGCTATTGACCACAGCGACCTCCGTCAAGGTGGAGAGGAAAGTATGCTTTGCACTGTAAGAAAATTAACTTTCAGGTCAATGATGCAAACTGGTCCTAAAAGCATGGGGCCCCCGGGGAGAAGAGAACTGAATGGACTGTTAAGATACACTTGTTTTTCTGCCTGCTTGTTTGTGCTTTATATCAGTGTGTGCAGGTGAAAGCAGAAAAGCAAAAGAACTCTACAGTATATGGCTTCTACATCAGCAGACAGCTAAGGAGCTGAACGCCACTGACTGTTGGATCTGTTCTTATGTTCCTGCTAACCATAAAGGAATCCCTTTGATTGGTATCCATATCTCAATGAACAATCTTAACCTCACAGATTATAGCTATAATGTTGAAATAGTCATAAATCACACTGCTCACAATGCTCTTTCAGACCTAGGAATATATTTAGAAATTGCTGGTATAATCTCTCCGCCCACTATGTGTATAGGGCCTATGTTTATTAACCACGTGGCCGAACTAAAAGGTCACCTAGTCAACTTACCTAAGGTATACGTTGGAGAAAAAATTGTAAAAATGCCGCCTTAGTGTTTAACATGGAATACAATGAAAAGTTATGTGACAAGGTGAACGGTAACTGTAACAATCAATGTTGGTGTGCAAATATGAAAGCTCTTTGTGCCCCTAGGTGTGCCTGTCCTAACCAGATGGATGAGAATGATTGGGATTGTAAGACCCAAGTGCACAATAATATGGTATGGTTTCAGAGCTGGTTGGGAAACCATGGTAAGATAATCCCTAGGGTGCTGAAGCAAGGCCTATACTATATTTGTGGAAATAGGGCATACTCATGGCTTCCTATGGGAGCATGGGGGAACTGCACTATAGGAAGAGTTGTGCCAGCCATAAGACAGCGTGAGAACATCTCTTTTACCAATATGATAGAAACAAGCCCTAGAGAGACTAGATACAAGAGAGAATTGTTTACTGCAGCAGATAAAGCCTGGATGTGGTTCCCTGCCTGGACAGGCTGGGGAATTGAATTAGCAAATAAGTTAAATAAATATGCAAATATTATGGATGGGATAATTACTGAGACCACAAGTGGCATCCATGCTATCAATGAAGAAATGGCTCAAATTAGGAAGGTGACCCTACAAAATAGGATGGCTCTCATTTACTTGTTAGCTATGGAGGGAGGAACGTGTGCTGTTATAGGGGAGGAATGTTGTACCTGGATTGAGGACTCACATGACCCCATAGAAGCGCACATGAATAAAGTAAAGGAATTACAGAAACAAGCTAGAGACATATCCAAGGAGGGACGGAATCCCTTCTCCTGGATGGGGTCAATTGGTGTATGGTTTAACAATCTATTATCAGATTTAATGAAACCCATAGTGGTAGTGATAGGATTGATTGTATTTCTTTTGATCGCTTGGAAATGCTTAATGTGCTGTATTTCTCATTTCAGGAAAAATGTGGATTCGCTCGCCTAATAGGAAGAATGATAACAGCCACAGAGATGACCGTCTGATGGCCCAGCCCAACTGCCCATCTCTTCTGAGAGACCCCTCAGTTGTTGTAAGAGTTGGGTGGAAGACATCATCTCTGAAAGAGGGTCCCGCAGGTGCACTTCGACAGTTTGGACACCACCCCAGAGGGAGTTTATCCCGAGAAGTGATTTCGACAAGTCAGTCATTCCGATTCCAGCGAATTCACCGAGTGGTCTCTGTGCCCTAGTGCACCTCCGGCTGCTGTTATTATTCTTACAGCTAGATAGATAGGTGTGTGAATGCTTCAATAAAGGTGTGTGAATGCTTAGCAGAATAGCAACCGCGAGGCAGTACTTAGTCAGTTCTTCCTCTTGCGTACATCCTGTCTCAATTGGTACTTTGTCACATAATAAAACCTGGGGGCATCAGAGTACTAGGTGGACCTAATTCGCCCGGGAAAAGCGGCTGCTAAAGGACAAGACTTTGACCTGCAGGTGCCAATTGACTGCGGGGTGTGGCAACAGAGTCAGGGTAGGCCCAGGTGCATCTGTGGCTATATCATCCACAGTCACACCACCCTCTTAGCATTAGTAGTACTGCCATTGTTACCTTTTAGTTTATGTTTTTATATATGTGTGATAATAAAATTATCAAAAGGGTGAGAATTGTTAAGGAAATTTAAGCAATGTATAGAATCTATTCTGACTTTTTAATATCATGTAATACGTAACAGACATTATTTTGTAAGATGTTTTGCTGACAAAGAATGTAGGTACGTGACAAGAACTTTCTTAAATTTGCTAAGTCACCCTAGTCTTGCTGATTTGTGTCATGTGCCCACCCAGGACCAGATGGTGTTCGATAAGGAGGAATGGGCCTCAAGGCCTGCTGTGATTGGTCCAAGCTTGGGTGGAGTAATTCTTTGTAAAATGCAATATTAGGGGCCATCTATGCCATGTTGGAGAGGCAGATGGAGCTCCCTTGTAATTACTTGTAAGTGCATGCTGACTGTAACTTTATTGTAATCTTGCTCTGCCATTATCAATATAAACTTTAAAATTTGGCTACAACTATTCACGTTGTGTCTGTTTTTCCACAACACTGACCAATACAGATTATGACAAATCTGGGGAGGAGAGATAGATTTGAGTATCATGCATATGCAGATGACACTGAAATCCAAAAGAGCTGATTAGTTTGCAAAGAGATCTGGAGTTATTTATGTATAGCTTTATGAAAACACTACAGCAAAAAGGGTTTTTTTTTTTCAGTTGGGTTTCCACCATGGCAGACAGAAAAAAGAAATGATCTGGTGCACAGTATGGAAAACGGAGGGCTGAAAATGAAAAGGAACAAGGCAAGCAAGAAGGTTCATTTCTTAAGTATCTTCGGCCACAACCAGGGCCGGTGCTAGATTTCTTGGCGCCCTAGGCAAAGCTTCACTCTACCACCCCTGCGTTCCCCAGTGTGCGTTCAGTAGTCACACAAACCCTATTACCACCACACCAACATAAAACAGAATTTTCTGCACGCCTATCAATGTCAACACACTTGCCGGCAGAATTACACACAATGGTGCCACCCCACAGTCAATGGTGGTCACAAAATACTGTACCGCCATGCTGTGTGGATACAGGCAGGTATAGCTCTGGTATTAATTTTGCTAAAACCAGTGCCAGATTAATGTCCACATGGGCCTGGAGCTGAAATCCATGAAGGGCCTATTGTGTGTCAATGCAGCAGAGCTGGATTAAGGGGGGGGTAAGCAGGGTGCGTTAATTCTCGGGGGCCCCGGGGGCCTGCCATCACCCACCAGCCGATTGAACGTATTTTTCTTTTTTAATGAAGACGTTCAATAGCCTAATGGCCAGCCCCCATGTGTTCAGTGATTTCCTCCAACTCTCCCATCATGCACCTTGATGCTGAGACACCTTGGACAGAGAGAGAGCGAGAGATGCCTGGGACAGAGAGAGTCAGAGACACCTGGGGCAGAGAGAGTCAGAGACACCTGGGGCAGAGAGAGCGAGAGACGCCTGGGGCAGAGAGAGAGTCAGAGACACTTGGAGCAGAGAGAGAGAGAGACATGGAGTGAAGAGAGAGACACCTGGAGCAGAGAGAGACATGGAACAGAGAGAGAGAGACGTGGAACAGAGAGAGAGACATGGAGAAGAGAGAGATACATGGAAAAGAGAGAGACGTGGAGCAGAGAGAGAGACATGGAGCTGAGAGAGAGAGACGTGGAGCAGAGAGAGAAAGATGTGGAGCAGAGAAGAGGGAAAGAGACCTGGGGCAGAGAGAGAGAACAAGAGACTCTTGGGGCAGAGAGAGAGAGCAAGAGACACTTGAAGCAGAGAGACATGGAGCAGAAAGAGAGAGAGAGACACTTGAAGCAGAGAGAAAGAGACACTTGGAGCAAGGAGAGAGACCCGGGGCAGTTAGAGATAGAGAGAGACACGTGGAGCAGAGAGAGACGTGGAACAGAGAGAGAGAGGGAGATGTGGAGTAGAGAGAGATGTGGAGCAGAGAGAGAGAAAGATACGTGGAGAAGAGAGAGAGATACATAGAGCAGAGAGAGATACGTGGAGAAGAGAGAGAGATACATAGAGCAGAGAGAGATACGTGGAGAAGAGAGAGAGATACATAGAGCAGAGAGAGATACGTGGAGAAGAGAGAGAGATACATAGAGCAGAGAGAGATACGTGGAGAAGAGAGAGATACATAGAGCAGAGAGAGATACGTGGAGAAGAGAGAGAGATACATAGAGCAGAGAGAGATACGTGGGGAAGAGAGAGAGATACATAGAGCAGAGAGAGATACGTGGAGAAGAGAGAGAGATACATAGAGCAGAGAGAGATACGTGGAGAAGAGAGAGAGATACATAGAGCAGAGAGAGATACGTGGAGAAGAGAGAGAGATACATAGAGCAGAGAGAGATACGTGGAGAAGAGAGAGAGATACATAGAGCAGAGAGAGATACGTGGAGAAGAGAGAGAGATACATAGAGCAGAGAGAGATACGTGGAGAAGAGAGAGAGATACATAGAGCAGAGAGAGATACGTGGGGAAGAGAGAGAGATACATAGAGCAGAGAGAGATACGTGGAGAAGAGAGAGAGATACATAGAGCAGAGAGAGATACGTGGAGAAGAGAGAGATACATAGAGCAGAGAGAGATACGTGGAGAAGAGAGAGAGATACATAGAGCAGAGAGAGATACGTGGGGAAGAGAGAGAGATACATAGAGCAGAGAGAGATACGTGGAGAAGAGAGAAAGATACATAGAGCAGAGAGAGATACGTGGGGAAGAGAGAGAGATACATAGAGCAGAGAGAGATACGTGGAGAAGAGAGAGAGATACATAGAGCAGAGAGAGATACGTGGAGAAGAGAGAGAGATACATAGAGCAGAGAGAGATACGTGGGGAAGAGAGAGAGATACATAGAGCAGAGAGAGATACGTGGAGAAGAGAGAGAGATACATAGAGCAGAGAGAGATACGTGGAGAAGAGAGAGAGATACATAGAGCAGAGAGAGATACATGGAGCAGAGAGAGATACATGGAGCAGAGAGAGATACGTGGAGAAGAGAGAGAGATACATAGAGCAGAGAGAGATACGTGGAGAAGAGAGAGAGATACATAGAGCAGAGAGAGATACGTGGGGAAGAGAGAGAGATACATAGAGCAGAGAGAGATACGTGGAGAAGAGAGAGAGATACATAGAGCAGAGAGAGATACGTGGGGAAGAGAGAGAGATACATAGAGCAGAGAGAGATACGTGGAGAAGAGAGAGAGATACATAGAGCAGAGAGAGATACGTGGGGAAGAGAGAGAGATACATAGAGCAGAGAGAGATACGTGGAGCAGAGAGAAGGAAACATGGAGCAGATAGAGAGACCTGGGGCTGAAAGAGAGAGAGCAAGAGACACTTGAAGCAGAGAGACATGGAGCAGAAATAGAGAGATAGAGAGAGAGACACACTTGGAGCAGAGAGAGAGAGACACACTTGGAGCAGGGAGAGAGACCCGGGGCAGTAATGGTGTCCATACACTTGTGCAATGCCCCGCAACATCGCGGGGCATCACACCGGCAGTTCAGGTGCGATTAAATCGCACCTGAACTGCCAAAGTTATTACCATGCGATCATGCGATAGGTCACATGGTAATCACGTGATGGGCACGTCACCACTGAGTGGGAGTGGCCCGGTGGGTGCCCATAGCACATCGCAGTGCGATATATTGCATGTGCTAAAAAAAACACATGCGATCGCACTGCAATGCGATAAATATTATGTGCAGCACATAATATCATGAGATGCGACATTCGAGCAGCGTGCACGCGCATCGTGTCGCATGGTACCTTAAATGTACATACAATCCTTCGATTTATCTCACAGATGCGGTTGAAATCGAAGTATTGTACATGATATCTCACAAGTGTATGGGCTACATGAGAGAGAGAGAGAGAGAGAGAGAGAGAGAGAGAGAGAGAGAGAGACGTGGAGCAGAAAGAGAAAGACACTTGTAGCAAGGAGAGAGACCTGGGGCAGTTAGAGAGAGAGAGAGAGAGAGAGAGGGGCAGTGAATGAGGAAATTATTCTTGGGATTGTAGGTGAGGCAGTAAATGAGGGATGGAATAATGAGAAGTAACATGGCAGGTAGAGGGTTTGGGAGTGTGACAGGCTGGATGGAGTAGACAGGACACCGGAGGGGGGTGACGGCTGCATGGGGGCCCGATAAATGCTGGTGCTGACCCCTTGTACACAAACACCTGCTCTGCTTACCTCATACCTGGCTGTAGCAGCTCCCACTGTCTTTCGCCAAAGCCTTCCACGGTTCTGCCATGCCAATGGAGGGGGCGTGTCTGAGGAGTAAGGACACTAGCACAGTCAGCGGTTCCCCTTCCTCCAGGTCTCAGCACATTTCTTACGTTTTTTCAGCAGCTCCCTCCGTCCGCCACTCTGCCTGATGACTGCCCTTCCTCTCGGAGCTCACAGGTCTGCGGGCATTGAATGAGGAGCAATGCATACCCCAGCTTGCTGCTTTGCGCCGGCCCTGGGTGGGTGATCAGTATGTTTAATAAGCCTTGCTCCAGCATCCCGCACAGGCCGGCGCCCAGGCATTATGCCCTGCCATCGTTACACCACTGCTGCCATGATGTTTCCACCAGATACCCCTCTAGACGCGGGGCATAGAGCAGCCAGTGACATACAGCAGCTGCACAACACCTCACACCACTGTTTGGCAGCATATTAAATATTTTTAAATTGAGGACTGCCCGCTAAAGCAGCAGGACAGGACTACAGATGAAGCAGGGAGCGTGAGACTGAGACAACGCTGCACGCGGTCCAGTGGGCAGAAATTCGGCTGATGGGGTGCTCTGTAACGTTGGACCAAGGGGCGAAGCTTAACATGGCCAAGTGGTGTAGCTTCAAGTGAAAGGGGAATCGAGTGGAAGAGCCAGGGGGCGGAGCTTAAGGTCCGGATACACAGCTTTGTATGCTATGTGAGGGCAGAGGAAGTATTCAGGTACAGCTGCAAATGGACTAAGGGGGCGGGGCTTATCGCGACCTGGGGGGCGGGGCTTATAACGGACCTGCGGGGGAGCTTGCCTTGGGGAGACACGGAGGGTGAGTGGTTGGTTGTGCAGGGCTGCTAGTGGCTTGGGAGGGGATGCGCAGAGCTTAGGACTGGACTGGGGGAATGCTGTTTGTGATTACAGGAGAAAAGGTTTTTTTCTCCTGTCAACACTATCTGCGTTGCAGGAGATCTGTGGGCCTATTTTCACTCGGCTTGGAGCTGCAGCTCCATCTGCCCCATTGTTAATCCGGCCCTGGCTAAAACTCCGATTTCATCCTACCCTACCGTCCATTAGAAGACCACCTCACCTTACCCTGTGTGCCCGCTCTCCAGGCTGCCATTCAACCTGTGCTACCTCCCAGTGCCGGATTAAGGCTAGTTGGGACCCTGGGGCAAAGAGATGTGGGGGCCCCACCAATAAAATTAAACCTGCGGCCCCCACCCACCCATCCCCGCTGCTGTCACTACTATGCTCCTTAGGGGAGCAGGAGAGAGTGAGGGGAGTAACAAAGAAGGTGTTAGGGGTTAGGGAGAGATAGGGGAATGGGGAGTAGCGAGAGAGATTGAGAGTATTAGGGAGTAAGATGTGCGAGAGAGGGTGTCAGGGTGAGAGAAAAAAGAGAGGAGCAAGAAAGGGGGGGGGGGAGAAATGGGGGTCAGAGAGAGAATGAGGGTTTAATGGAAAAGGGGGAAATAAGAGAAAAAATAGGATTTTAATACCTACCGGTAAATCCTTTTCTCCTAGTCCGTAGAGGATGCTGGGGTCTCCAAAAGGACCATGGGGTATAGACGGGATCCGCAGGAGCTTGGGCACACTAAAAAGACTTTGACTGGGTGTGAACTGGCTCCTCCCTCTATGCCCCTCCCCCAGACTTCAGTTATAGGAACTGTGCCCATGAGAGACGGACATTTCGAGGAAAGGATTTTTGTTAAACAAATGGCGAAAAACCTACCAGCCCACACCACAAACATACCGTACAACCGGAGTAGCAGGAAACCAGATAACAGTATGAACTAACAACAGCAACAAGCTGAATATAACTGATACACAACCCACGTGTAACCAAAAATAACCAGTATCAACTCAACTGCAAGGAACAGTCCGCACTGGGACGGGCGCCCAGCATCCTCTACAGA
The DNA here is from genome assembly GCF_028390025.1 of Pseudophryne corroboree. Lineage (NCBI taxonomy): Eukaryota > Metazoa > Chordata > Amphibia > Anura > Myobatrachidae > Pseudophryne > Pseudophryne corroboree. The sequence goes on along the minus strand of NC_086449.1, from coordinate 2,500,719 downwards.
CTAGGAGAAAAGGATTTACCGGTAGGTATTAAAATCCTATTTTCTCTTACGTCCTAGAGGATGCTGGGGGCTCCAAAAGGACTATGGGGTCTATACCAAAGCTCCAGACCGGCAGGAGAGTGCGGACGACTCTGCAGCACCGATTGAGCAAACATGAGGTCCTCATCAGCCAGGGTATCAAACTTGTAGAACTTAGCAAAAGTGTTTGAACCTGACCATGTAGCTGCTTGGCAAAGTTGAAGTGCCGAGACCACTCGGGCAGCCGCCCAAGATGAGCCCACCTTCCTGGTAGAATGGGCCTTTACTGACTTCGGCAACGGTAGCCCAGCCGAAAAATGAGCTTGCTGAATCGTACTACAAATCCAGCGTGCAATAGTCTGCTTAGAAGCAGGATTTCCAATCTTGTTGGAAGCATACAGGACAAACAGAGCCTCTGTTTTCCTGGTAAGAGCCGTTCTGGCGACATAAATTTTCAAAGCTCTTACAACGTCAAGAGCTTTAGGGACCGCCACAGCATCCGTAGCCACAGGCACCACAATAGGTTGGTTTATGTGAAACGAAGAAACCACCTTCGGCAGAAATTGTGACGAGTCCTCAATTCCGCTCTATCCGAATGAAAAATCAAATATGGACTCTTGTGAGACAAAGCCGCCAACTCAGACACTCGTCTGGCAGACGCCAGAGCCAAAAGCATGACCACTTTCCAAGTGAGAAACTTTAACTCAACCTTACGCAAAGGTTCAAACCAGTGAGACATAAGAAACTGCAACACCACTTCAAGATCCCACGGCGCCACGGGTGGCACAAATGGAGGATGGATATGCAGCACTCCCTTCACGAAAGTCTGAACCTCAGGAAGGACGGCCAATTCTCTTTGAAAGAAAATAGATAAAGCCGAAATCTGCACTTTGATGGAACCCAATTTCAGGCCTGCATCGACGTCTGCCTGCAAAAAATGGAGCAAACGACCCAAGTGAAACTCCTCCGCGGGAGTTGCTTTGGTTTCACACCACGACACATACTTTCTACAAATACGGTGATAATGTTTCGCCGTGACCTCCTTCCTAGCTTTAAGGAGAGTGGGGATGACCTCCACGGGAATACCTTTCCGAGCTAAGATTTGGCGCTCAACTTCCACGCCGTCAAACGCAGCCGCAGTGTCAAAGTCAGAAAAATACCACTATGCACACTGCCATATTTGCACCTCATTCAGGTCCGCGCTGCGCATGCGTGCGCTCTCCCGTGCGTGCACATACCCGCTGTTACGTGCACCCGCAGGCGCACGGTATGCGTATTTACGGTAGAGTTTATGTGTTCGTAGCGTGCGACTCAATCGTTACATATTTTCACTATATAATGTATTTTGTAGATCATGGTCCCTTTGATAGATTCTGAAAGTTTAGTTAACATAGCATGTTCCTGGACAGAGAGATCCCTCTTTGTATTGTACGAAGGGTCCAACATGGGTCATACAGTGGTGTTTAGTACCCATCGGAAGAATATTTAAATAGCAATATTCCGGTGTTGGTTTGGAGCGGATTAATCGCTCGTGCGAATAGTTATGGACATAAGAAGTTTATGTCCATTTACTATTATTTGCACTTACTTAGCCATGCGGCGGGAAACCTAGTTTCCCACCCACCTGAACAGTTGGAAGCAGTCACAGCCCACCTGTATGAATCAACCTATGACCTTTTGTTATAATGCGAAGACGAATTCCTGTGTCCAATGAACAATGAGATTGTAGGGACCATTGAATTGTATTGTGTGTGGGGCATAAATAGACAAGCCGATGGTATCCAGCTCACTCTCTTCAACGGTTCTCATTGCTGATAATCGGGAGCTGGATATCCAGAGGCGCATGCGATCGTTTCCCCTTGTGCGTAAGTTTTCTCCGCAATCATATTGTTCTTATTGTTATTGTGAGCCATTTCTCTCTCTCTCTCTCTTCTCCTCTTTCTCTCTAATTTTCCCGTAAACATAATTGTATTATATTGTATTTCCTGTGTAGTTATCTGGTTAGTTAGTCTATGTTATATTGTAGTGTGTGACTTGTACTGTATTTATCTTTTTGCAAGTAATAACATTCATATAAGGCGTTAGACCCTAAGCACGGTATCTGTGTATTTCCTATAGTGTTAAGTATTCTCAGAGCGTCGGTGACGCTCGAACAGCTTTTGAGTTACTAAGGTTATACAGTGTTGCATTTACACCCTATCACTACACTAAGGTTTTGCTGCATAATACACTGTTTATGGTTTAGATATAAAGGTTTAACATTGTGAGCGTCTGCGCCGCTGGTGATCTCCTCGTGGTCCCGAGCGTCCGCTACGCTATAGCGAATCATTACGTTAGTCGGCAGCCAATAGCGTGCCTGCCTGTGTTCCCTTGGCCGTGAGCGAACGTGACGCTTGAGCGTCTTGACCACGGCTAAGCGATTGTTACGCAACGTGCGTACCCTTACGGTACTCCATACGCAAATAGCGTACATTGTTCTTAGACCTCTTAAAAGGTTTTATATAAGATAAACATTTAGCTTTATCGACCGGAAACATGCAGGGCCCCTGAAGTAACAGGTCCTCTCTTAGAGGAAGCGGCCAAGGATCTTCTACAAACAATTCCTGAGGATCCGAATACCAGGCCCTCTGTGGCCAATCTGGAACGACGAGTATTGCCTGAACCCTTGTTCGTCGTACGATCCTCAGCACCTTTGGAATGAGAGGAAGCGGAGGGAACACATACACTTACTGAAACACCCACAGAGTTACCAGGGCGTCCACTGCACTGGCTTGTGGGTCCCTTGACCTTGAACAATACCTCGGAAGCTTCTTGTTGAGGCGAGACGCCATCATGTCTATCAGAGGAATTCCCCAACGCCTTGTCACTTCTGGAAATACCTCTTGATGTAGAGCCCAATATCCTTGATGGAGATCGTGTCTGTCAGAGGAAGTCTGCTTCCCAGTTGTCCACGCCCGGGAGGAAGACTGCTGACAGAGCGCTCACGTGCTGTTCCGCCCAGCGAAGGATTCTTGTGGCCTCCGCCATTGCCGCCCTGCTCCTTGTTTCGCCTTGGCGGTTAACGTACACCACCGCAGTTATGTGGTCCGACTGTATCAGGACAGGGAGACCCTGAAGAAGGTTCTTCGCTTGCAGCAGGCCGTTGTAAATGGCTCTTAACTTGAGAACATTTATGTGGAGACAAGATTCCTGGCTTGACCATTTTCCCTGGAAATTTCTTCCTTGCATGACTGCGCCCCAGCCTCGGAGACTTGCATCTATTGTCAGCAGGACCCAGTCCTGGATTCCGAATCGGTGTCCCTCTAGAAGGTGAGAGCCTTGCAGCCACCACAGGAGCGAAATCCTGGTCCTGGAAGATAGACTTATTTTCCGGTGCATGTGTAGGTGAGACCCGGACCACTTATTCAGCAGATCCCACTGAAACACCCGGGCATGAAACCTGCCAAACGGAATGGCTTCGTAAGCCGCAACCATCTTCCCTAGCACCTGAGTGCATTGATGAATCGACACACTTGTCGGACTCGAAGCTCCCTGACCATGGTCTGAATTTTCAGAGCTTTGTCCTCCGGAAGAAACACTCTTTGTAGATCCGTGTCTAGGATCATGCCCAGGAAAGGCAGCCGAGTGGCCGGGATCAACTGAGACTTTGGCAAATTTCGAATCCAACCGTGATATCGCAGAACCGTCAGGGAGAGATCCACATTTCTTAACAACTGTTCCTTAGACCTCGCCTTTATCAGGAGATCGTCCAGGTACGGAGGATAATTGTGACCCCTTGCTTGCGAAGGAGAACCATAATTTCCGCCATTACCTTGGTGAAAACCCTCGGGGCCGTGGAAAGCCCAAACGGCAACGCCTGAAATTGACAATCCTGTACCGCAAACCTCAGGAAGGCCTGATGAGGAGGGTATATTGGGACATGCAAGTAAGCATCCTTTATGTCGACTGATGCCAAGAGGCCAACATCCCTCGCCGCATCCTTCAGGTAATCTGCAGCATCCTTGATATAACCAAGAGTCAAAAGAATGTTATCCTTATCAAGGGTATCCATATCAGAAGCCAAATTATCAGGCCACTTAGCAATAGCACTACTCACCCATACCGACGCCACAGCAGGTTTGAGAAATGCACCAGTATTAACGAAAATGGCCTTCAATGTCGTCTCCAGCTTGCGATCCGCTGGGTCCTTGAGAGCAGCCGTGTCAGGAGACGGAAGCGCCACCTTCTTGGACAATCGGGATAGAGCCTTGTCCACATTGGGAGACGACTCCCATTTTTCCCTGTCGTCAGAGGGGAAAGGAGATGCCATCAAAATTCTCTTGGGAATCTGCCACCTTTTGTCAGGCGACTCCCAAGCTTTTTCACAAAGCGCGTTCATTTCATGAGAGGGGGGAAATTTTACCTCAGGCCTTTTCCCTTTAAATAAACAAAACCTTGTGTCTGGAACGGCAGGTTCCTCAGATATATGTAAAACATCTTTGATGGCTACAATCATGTACTGAATACTCCTAACTACCCTTGGATGTAAAGAAGCCTCATTGAAATCGACATCGGAATCAGAGTCCGTGTTGGTACCTGTATCTGCCATCTGGGTAAATGAACGCTTTTGTGACCCTGAGGGGGTCTGTACCTGAGACAAAGTCTCCTCCATGGATTTCCTCCATGTTTGTGTCTGTGAATCAGATTTATCCAGTCTCTTAGACAATAAAGCCACATTCGCATTCAGTGTACTGAGCACAGTCACCCAATCAGCAGTCGGCTGTGTCGACAGAGTCATACTCAAATCCCTCTCTGCGGCCCCCAGTAACTTCCTCCGGGGAGGAACACTCAGCCTCAGACATGTCGACACGTAGTGCCGACACACCCACACGCACACTGGCCAAAAACAAGGGGACAGACCCACAGAGAAGCCCGTAGAGAGAAACACAGAGGGAGTATGCCAGCTCACACCCCAGCGCCCATGTACTAAGAGATATAATATGTGTCCAGCGCTGTCTACAATATGATAAAAGCACCAAATTTTATGTGCCCCCCCAGTTTTTGCCCCCTTGTTACTTGAGGGGTCTTGGAGGTCCAGGCCAGCGTCTCTGCAGCACTGTGGAGAGAGAGAAAATGGCGCCGGTGAGCAATGTGCGACTAAGCCCCGCCCCTTCCCGGCGCTGTAGCCCGCTCAATTTCACATTTATTATACTGGCGGGGGTATTCTATATGGTGCCCGGGCACCGTATAATCCTTTCTGCCAGTCCTCTGACCCCAGTAACTGCTGCCCAGGGCGCTCTCCCCTAGCGCCCTGCACCCTGTGAGTGCCGTTGGTGACATGTGTGGGAGCATGGAGCTCAGCGCTACCTCTGCGCTTACCTCCGTTACTGAAGTCTTCTGCCGTCTGATGTCTTCTGTTCTTCTAATACTCACCCGGCTTCTTTCTTCTGGCTTCTGTGAGGGGGGTGACGGCGCGGCTCCGGGAACAAGCAGCTAGGCGAACCAAGTGATCGAACCCTCTGCAGCTAATGGTGTCCAGTAGCCTAAGAAGCAGAGCCCTTAAGTAAGAAGAAGTAGGTCTGACTTCTCTCCCCTCAGTACCTCGATGCAGGGAGCCTGTAGCCAGCAGGTCTCCCTGAAAATAAAAAAGCCTAACATAAGTCTTTTCCCGAAAAACTCAGGAGAGCTCCCCTAGTGTGTGTCCAGTCACTCCTGGGCACAAAGTCTAACTGAGGTCTGGGGGAGGGGCATAGAGGGAGGAGCCAGTTCACACCCAGTCAAAGTCTTTTTAGTGTGCCCCAGCTCCTGCGGATCCCGTCTACACCCCATGGTCCTTTTGGAGTCCCCAGCATCCTCTAGGACGTAAGAGAAAGAAAGGGGGTAGAGTGAAAGAGAGGGTGTCAGGAAGAGAGAGGGGAGTGAGAGAGAGAGGGTGTCAGGGAGAGAGAGGGGAGTGAGAGAGAGAGGGTGTCAGGAAGAGAGAGGGGAGTGAGAGAGAGAGAGAGGGTGTCAGGGAGAGAGAGGGGTGTGAGAGAGAGAGGGTGTCAGGGAGAAAGGAATGAGAGAGAGAGGGTGTCAGGAAGAGAGAGGGGAGTGAGAGAGAGAGAGCGGGTGTCAGGAAGAGAGAGGGGAGTGAGAGAGAGAGAGGGTGTCAGGGAGAGAGAGGGGAGTGAGAGAGGGTGTCAGGAAGAAAGGAATGAGAGAGAGAGGGTGTCAGGAAGAAAGGAATGAGAGAGAGAGGGTGTCAGGAAAAGAGAGGGGAGTGAGAGAGAGAGGGTGTCAGGAAGAAAGGAATGAGAGAGAGAGGGTGTCAGGAAGAAAGGAATGAGAGAGAGAGGGTGTCAGGAAGAGAGAGGGGAGTGAGAGAGAGAGAGCGGGTGTCAGGAAGAGAGAGGGGAGTGAGAGAGAGAGAGGGTGTCAGGGAGAGAGAGGGGAGTGAGAGAGGGTGTCAGGAAGAAAGGAATGAGAGAGAGAGGGTGTCAGGAAGAAAGGAATGAGAGAGAGAGGGTGTCAGGAAAAGAGAGGGGAGTGAGAGAGAGAGGGTGTCAGGAAGAAAGGAATGAGAGAGAGAGGGTGTCAGGAAGAAAGGAATGAGAGAGAGAGGGTGTCAGGAAGAGAGAGGGGAGTGAGAGAGAGAGAGCGGGTGTCAGGAAGAGAGAGGGGAGTGAGAGAGAGAGGGTGTCAGGGAGAGAGAGGGGAGTGAGAGAGGGTGTCAGGAAGAATGGAATGAGAGAGAGAGGGTGTCAGGAAGAGAGAGGGGAGCGAGGGAGAGAGGGTGTCAGGGAGAGAGAGGGGAGTGAGAGAGAGAGGGTGTCAGGGAGAGAGAGGGGAGTGAGAGAGGGTGTCAGGAAGAAAGGAATGAGTGAGAGAGGGTGTCAGGGAGAGAGAGGGGAGTGAGAGAGAGAGGGTGTCAGGAAGAGAGAGGGGAGTGAGAGAGAGAGGGTGTCAGGGAGAGAGAGGGGAGTGAGAGAGAGAGGGTGTCAGGGAGAAAGGAGTGAGAGAGAGAGAGGGTGTCAGGGAGAGAGAGGGGAGTGAGAGAGAGAGGGTGTCAGGGAGAGAGAGGGGAGTGAGAGAGGGTGTCAGGGAGAAAGGAATGAGAGAGAGAGGGTGTCAGGGAGAGAGAGGGGAATGAGAGAGAGAGGGTGTCAGGGAGAGAGAGGGGAGTGAGAGAGAGAGGGTGTCAGGGAGAAAGGAATGAGAGAGGGGAGAAAGGGCATCAGGTAGAGAGCGGGGGTCAGACAGAGAGAGAGATGGAGGGTAGCGAACACCAATGTGAGAAAGAATGTCAGGGAGAGAGAAAGAGAGAGAAGGGAGCAGGAAAGAGTGAGAGTGTCAGGGAGAGAGACAGTGTCAGAGAGAGGGAGAGAAAGACTGTGTAAGGGAGAAAGAGAGGACAGAGGGCCTAATTCAGACCCGATCGCACGCTGCAGTTTTTAGCAGTCGTGCGATCGGGTCTGAACTGCGCATGCGTGTGACCCACAGTGCGCATGCGTGTCATTGCCCGGCGACGGTGGTCGCCGGACAGCGACGTCTTCTACGAAGAACGCGATTGCACCAGCGCTCGCAAGAAGATTGACAGGGAGAAGGCGGACCTGGGCGGATACTCACCATTTCCTGGGAGTGTCCGGACGAACGCAGGCGTGCCCGGCCGTTTCCAGGGAGGGATCCTGACGTCAGCTCCATGCCGGATCATCGCAGTAAGTCCTGAGCTGTGCAGACTGCACAAACGTATTGCTCCCCTGCACAGCTCTAACCCCCTCCTCTGTAGGCGACGATTACCTGGTCGCAGCAGTGCAAAAAACGGCCCACGTGCGACCAGGTCTGAATTAGGCCCAGAGAGAGAGAGAAAAAGAAGAAGAGAGAGAGTAGTGTCTGGGAGAGGGAGAGAGACAATGTATGAGAGAGACACTACCTGATTCTACAGCACAGGTCTCTGATGGGGGCGGGCACTTCACTGATTTAAGCCCCGCCCCCTAAACACCCGCGAATCGCGGCACAGCACTGCTCTGCTGTCTGGTCCCAGACAGGCAGGGCAATGTTTACCGCAGTGAGGGCCCCTGGGTAATCCGAATCTTCTACTGTTGGAGCTGACATCTATAGTGTGGAGCCATTCCTACAGCTGCTCATTACACTACACTGGCTGCATTATTGCCCGCAGGCCGCGGCTTCTGCTGACTTCCTGCTTCTGCCTCTACTGCTTCCAGGGCTTCCTGGATCCTCAACTGCAACATACCCAGGCACTTCCTCAAACCCTGGTAGCCAGTGGCAATCGGTGACCTCTGGACCCATCCTCCACACCTCTCTCCGTGACTGCTGCTATGGTCTGGTGCCCCTGTGAGGTACTTTACCGTCAATGTACTGTAGGATGCCCCAACTTCCGCTCTTCCCTGGGTCCCTGAGGCTGCCTCTTAGTGACGCACCAGCAGGAGCTCTGGCTGCCGCAGGTCTCCTGAGTCCTGCTATTCTCTGCGCTATCGGTGCAGCTGAAAGGCTGAGACACTCTGAACTTTTTTTTTGCTAGTAGGATAGTGCAGCGCCCTCTATGGGCTGCCGCCCATAGGCAGCTGCCTAAAGCTGCCTAATGGTAGCGCCGGCCCTGGCCACAACATCGGGATGATGAAGGTAGCTCTACTTCAAAGATTCAACCTGAGACTGAAACAGAGACAACAGTTTTGTCTACAGCCTCACAAGCTGACAAAGAGTATGAGGAACATACTGAAGATGTTGAAGAGGAACATACTGAAGATGTTGAAGAGGACCATACTGAAGATGTTGAAGAGGACCATACTGAAGATGTTGAAGAGGACCATACTGAAGATGTTGAAGAGGAACATACTGAAGATGTTGAAGAGGACCATACTGAAGATGTTGAAGAGGACCATACTGAAGATGTTGAATAGGAACATACTGAAGATGTTGAAGAGGAACATACTGAAGATGTTGAAGAGGAACATACTGAAGATGTTGAAGAAGACCATACTGAAGATGTTGGAGAGGACCATACTGAAGATGTTGAAGAGGAACCATGTGAAGTCCAGCTGGATCAAGAAGTGATACAAAGTGAAAGTAGCTCCAGCTTCAGCTATAGTGACCCTGGATAAAGTGCTACACTGGATATAGTGCTACCTGGATAAAGTGTGATGATAATTTACGACAAATTTTGGTGGAACATGGGCCAGAACAGGTTCAGCAGTTTAAGTTTCCTAAAGATGCCAATAAGAGAAGATTTCTAACAAATCATTACAAAAGAAGACTTCCTAATGGAGACCTAATGCACCGTCAGTGGCTACAATATTCTATATCAAATGACTCTGTATTTTGCTTCTGTTGCAAGTTGTTTGGTAATTACACAAACCCGCCATCATCTCTCTCTGATAAAGGATCCAAAGATTGGAAGAACATCACTGCAATTTTGTCACAACATGAGAGAAGTAATGCACATTTGGTCAATTTTCAAAACTGGAAAGAGCTTGAAATACGACTGAAAAACAAAAAAACAATTGATGAAGAACATATGCGCATTATTAAACAAAAGGAAAAGTACTGGCAGCAAATCCTTGAACGATTGATTGCTTTAGTGAGAGTTCTTGGTATACAAAATCTGGCCTTCTGTGGAACCAATGAAAAACTACACACAGCTGGAAATGGCAACTTCCTGAAATGTATTGAATATCTTGCTTTGTTCGACCCCGTAATGGATGAACACATTCGTTAATTAAGAGATAAAGATACCTATGTACGCTAACTTGGAAAAGATATACAGAATGAACTAATACAGCTTTTATCCAACATTATCAACGAAGAAATTCTTAAATCTGCTCAAGTTGCAAAGTATTTTTCTATAATTATTGATTGTACACCCGATGTAAGCCACGTTGAACAAATGACCATGATCCTTCGCTTTGTGAACATAGCTTCATTAACTGATGATTGCGAACCTGTACGCATTAAAGAACATTTCTTAGGATTTCTGCCACTAAAGGAAACAACTGGTGCTGGTATGACAGAAATTATCCTTCACCAGCTAGAAGAGATGTAATTACCTGTTGCTAATTTACGTGGTCAAGGCTATGATAACGGAAGCAATATGAAAGGGAAGGAAAGTGGTGTGCAACGAAGAATTATGGATATTAACCCAAGAGCATTGTTTGTTCCTTGCAGTGCACATTCTTTGAATTTAGTTGTGAATGGTGCTGCAAAGTGTTGTTTGGAGGCCACATCTTTCTTTGCTCTGGTACAACATGTGTATGTGAACTTCTCAGCATCCACACGTCGATGGGATGTTCTAATGCGCCATGTGCCTAGTCTTACGGTTAAGCCATTGAGTGAAACAAGATGGGAAAGTCGAATTGATGCCTTGAAGCCTCTTCGCTTTCAGCTTGGTGATATTTATGATGCCCTATTTGAAATCTGTAAGGACAATCCCCTCACTGGAGCATCTGGCAACACCTCAAGAATAGAGGCACAAGGTCTTGCAAAAGGCATTTCTAATTTCAAGTTTGTCATTTCTCTAGTGGTTTGGTATGGTATATTGTTTGAGGTCACTATGACAAGCAAACAGCTTCAGACAAAAGAATTTGACATACATAATGCCATTAAACAACTGAATGAAACAAAGAAGTTTCTTGTAGACTGCAGGAGTGATGAAGGGTTTGGGGAAGTACTGGAAGAGGCCGGTGAACTTGCTGAGGCACAGTTCGAAGTAGATCCTGTTTGCATTAGTAGAAAGAGGAAGCAGTTCATATATGAAGCAGAGGACGCGCCTATTCAGAATCCTAAGGAAAAGTTCAAAGTGAACTTTTATTTTGCTGTGCTTGATACAGCTGTGCAATCAGTTGAAGAAAGATTCACGCAGATGAATCAAATTAGTTATGTGTTTGGCTTCCTCTCTATAATGTTCACAGTTTACAGAATAGAACATCACAGCAAATTATGGAAGATTGTTGCAAGTTAGAGCAAGCTTTACAACATGGCGACTCCAAAGATATTGATGCTTCTGATTTATGCAGTGAATTACAAAGTATTGCAAGGCGGGTTCCAGAGTGTACATCTCCACAAGATGTATTCAACTTTTTGTGTAAAAATGAGCTTATAGATGTTTTCCCCAACACATGTATTGCTCTTCGCATCCTTTTGACCCTCCCTGTGTCTGTGGCCAGTGGCGAGAGAAGCTTTTCCAAGCTAAAGTTGATCAAAACATATAATCGATCTTCAATGATGCAAGAAAGACTTGTTGGTCTCTCTCTTTTGTCAATAGAACATGTGATCGCACAAAAAGTGGATCTGAAAGAGCTTGTCTCTAAATTTGCTAAATTAAAAGCGCGGAAAGTAAAAATCTAATCTTTTTTTTGCATTTCTTCCAGTACATTTCCTGTACAAAGTATTAATGCTATTGCTGCTGCTACTACTATAGTGTTACTTATTGTTGCACTTCTTCCAGTACATTTCCTGTACAAAGTGTTAATGTTATTACTGTTACAGTGTTATTTATTGTTGCACTTCTTCCAGTACATTTCTTGTACAAAGCGTTAATGTTATTACTGTTACAGTGTTATTTATTGTTGCACTTCTTCCAGTACATTTCCTGTACAAAGCGTTAATGTTATTACTGTTACAGTGTTATTTATTGTTGCACTTCTTCCAGTACATTTCCTGTACAAAATGTTAATGTTATTACTGTTACAGTGTTATTTATTGTTGCACTTCTTCCAGTACATTTCCTGTACAAAGCGTTAATGTTATTACTGTTACAGTGTTATTTATTGTTGCACTTCTACCAGTACATTTCCTGTACAAAGCATTAATGTTATTACTGTTACAGTGTTATTAATTGTTGCACTTCCAGTACATTTCCTGTATAAAGTGTTAATGTTATTACTGTTACAGTGTTATTTATTGTTGCACTTCTTCCAGTACATTTCCTGTATAAAGCGTTAATGTTATTACTGTTACAGTGTTATTTATTGTTGCACTTCTTCCAGTACATGCCCTGTACAAAATGTTAATGTTATTACTGTTACAGTGTTATTTATTGTTGCACTTCTTCCAGTACATTTCCTGCATAAAATGTTAATGTTATTACTGTTACAGTGTTATTTATTGTTGCACTTCTTCCAGTACATGCCCTGTACAAAATGTTAATGTTATTACTGTTACAGTGTTATTTATTTTTGCACTTATTCCAGTACATGCCCTGTACAAAATGTTAATGTTATTACTGTTACAGTGTTATTTATTGTTGCACTTCTTCCAGTACATTTCCTGCATAAAATGTTAATGTTATTACTGTTACAGTGTTATTTATTGTTGCACTTCTTCCAGTACATTTCCTGTACAAAGCATTAATGTTATTACTGTTACAGTGTTATTTATTGTTGCACTTCCTCCAGTACATTTCCTGTATAAAGCGTTAATGTTATTACTGTTACAGTGTTATTTATTGTTGCACTTCTTCCAGTACATTTCCTGTATAAAGTGTTAATGTTATTACTGTTACAGTGTTATTTATTGTTGCACTTCTTCCAGTACATTTCCTGTACAAAGCGTTAATGTTACTACTGTTACAGTGTTATTTATTGTTGCACTTCTTCCAGTACATTTCCTGTACAAAGCGTTAATGTTACTACTGTTACAGTGTTATTTATTGTTGCACTTCTTCCAGTACATTTCCTGTATAAAGCGTTAATGTTATTACTGTTACAGTGTTATTTATTGTTGCACTTCTTCCAGTACATTTCCTGTATAAAGCGTTAATGTTATTACTGTTACAGTGTTATTTATTGTTGCACTTCTTCCAGTACATTTCCTGTATAAAGCGTTAATGTTATTACTGTTACAGTGTTATTTATTGTTGCACTTCTTCCAGTACATTTCCTGCATAAAATGTTAATGTTATTACTGTTACTGTGTTATTTATTGTTGCACTTCTTCCAGTACATTTCCTGTACAAAATGTTAATGTTATTACTGTTACAGTGTTATTTATTGTTGCACTTCTTCCAGTACATTTCCTGTACAAAGCGTTAATGTTATTACTGTTACAGTGTTATTTATTGTTGCACTTCTTCCAGTACATTTCCTGTATAAAGCGTTAATGTTATTACTGTTACAGTGTTATTTATTGTTGCACTTCTTCCAGTACATTTCCTGTATAAAATGTTAATGTTATTACTGTTACAGTGTTATTTATTGTTGCATTTCTTCCAGTACATTTCCTGTACAAAATGTTAATGTTATTACTGTTACAGTGTTATTTATTGTTGCACTTCTTCCAGTACATGCCCTGTAAAAAGTGCCAATGTTATTACTGTTACAGTGTTATTTATTGTTGCACTTCTTCCAGTACATTTCCTGTAAAAAGTGCCAATGTTATTACTGTTACAGTGTTATTTATTGTTGCACTTCTTCCAGTACATTTCCTGTACAAAATGTTAATGTTATTACTGTTACCGTGTTATTTATTGTTGCACTTCTTCCAGTACATTTCCTGTACAAAATGTTAATGTTATTACTGTTACAGTGTTATTTATTGTTGCACTTCTTCCAGTACATTTCCTGTACAAAGTGTTAATGTTATTACTGTTACAGTGTTATTTATTGTTGCACTTCTTCCAGTACATTTCCTGTATAAAGCGTTAATGTTATTACCGTTAGTGTTATTTATTGTTGCAATTCTTCCAGTACATTTCCTGTACAAAATGTTAATGTTATTACTCTTACAGTGTTATTTATTGTTGCACTTCTTCCAGTACATTTCCTGTACAAAGCGTTAATGTTATTACTGTTACAGTGTTATTTATTGTTGCACTTCTTCCAGTACATTTCCTGTACAAAGCATTAAAGTTATTACTGTTACAGTGTTATTTATTGTTGCACTTCTTCCAGTACATTTCCTGTATAAAGCGTTAATGTTATTACTGTTACAGTGTTATTTATTGTTGCACTTCTTCCAGTACATTTCCTGTACAAAATGTTAATGTTATTACTCTTACAGTGTTATTTATTGTTGCACTTCTTCCAGTACATTTCCTGTACAAAGCGTTAATGTTACTACTGTTACAGTGTTATTTATTGTTGCACTTCTTCCAGTACATGCCCTGTAAAAAGTGCCAATGTTATTACTGTTACAGTGTTATTTATTGTTGCACTTCTTCCAGTACATTTCCTGTACAAAATGTTAATGTTATTACTGTTACAGTGTTATTTATTGTTGCACTTCTTCCAGTACATTTCCTGTACAAAGTGTTAATGTTATTACTGTTACAGTGTTATTTATTGTTGCACTTCTTCCAGTACATTTCCTGTATAAAGCGTTAATGTTATTACTGTTACAGTGTTATTTATTGTTGCACTTCTTCCAGTACATTTCCTGTATAAAATGTTAATGTTATTACTGTTACAGTGTTATTTATTGTTGCACTTCTTCCAGTACATTTCCTGTACAAAATGTTAATGTTATTACTGTTACAGTGTTATTTATTGTTGCATTTCTTCCAGTACATTTCCTGTACAAAGTGTTAATGTTATTACTGTTACAGTGTTATTTATTGTTGCACTTCTTCCAGTACATTTCCTGTATAAAATGTTAATGTTATTACTGTTACAGTGTTATTTATTGTTGCATTTCTTCCAGTACATTTCCTGTACAAAATGTTAATGTTATTACTGTTACAGTGTTATTTATTGTTGCACTTCTTCCAGTACATTTCCTGTACAAAGCGTTAATGTTACTACTGTTACAGTGTTATTTATTGTTGTACTTCTTCCAGTACATTTCCTGTATAAAGCGTTAATGTTATTACTCTTACAGTGTTATTTATTGTTGCACTTCTTCCAGTACATGCCCTGTAAAAAGTGCCAATGTTATTACTGTTACAGTGTTATTTATTGTTGCACTTCTTCCAGTACATTTCCTGTACAAAATGTTAATGTTATTACTGTTACAGTGTTATTTATTGTTGCACTTCTTCCAGTACATTTCCTGTACAAAGTGTTAATGTTATTACTGTTACAGTGTTATTTATTGTTGCACTTCTTCCAGTACATTTCCTGTATAAAGCGTTAATGTTATTACTGTTACAGTGTTATTTATTGTTGCACTTCTTCAGGTACATTTCCTGTACAAAATGTTAATGTTATTACTCTTACAGTGTTATTTATTGTTGCACTTCTTCCAGTACATTTCCTGTATAAAGCGTTAATGTTATTACTGTTACAGTGTTATTTATTGTTGCACTTCTTCCAGTACATTTCCTGTACAAAGCATTAATGTTATTACTGTTACAGTGTTATTTATTGTTGCACTTCTTCCAGTACATTTCCTGTATAAAGCATTAATGTTATTACTGTTACAGTGTTATTTATTGTTGCACTTCTTCCAGTACATTTCCTGTATAAAGCATTAATGTTATTACTGTTACAGTGTTATTTATTGTTGCACTTCTACCAGTACATTTCCTGTACAAAGCATTAATGTTATTACTGTTACAGTGTTATTAATTGTTGCACTTCCAGTACATTTCCTGTATAAAGCGTTAATGTTATTACTGTTACAGTGTTATTTATTGTTGCACTTCTTCCAGTACATTTCCTGTATAAAGCGTTAATGTTATTACTGTTACAGTGTTATTTATTGTTGCACTTCTTCCAGTACATGCCCTGTACAAAATGTTAATGTTATTACTGTTACAGTGTTATTTATTGTTGCACTTCTTCCAGTACATTTCCTGCATAAAATGTTAATGTTATTACTGTTACAGTGTTATTTATTGTTGCACTTCTTCCAGTACATGCCCTGTACAAAATGTTAATGTTATTACTGTTACAGTGTTATTTATTTTTGCACTTATTCCAGTACATGCCCTGTACAAAATGTTAATGTTATTACTGTTACAGTGTTATTTATTGTTGCACTTCTTCCAGTACATTTCCTGCATAAAATGTTAATGTTATTACTGTTACAGTGTTATTTATTGTTGCACTTCTTCCAGTACATTTCCTGTACAAAGCATTAATGTTATTACTGTTACAGTGTTATTTATTGTTGCACTTCCTCCAGTACATTTCCTGTATAAAGCGTTAATGTTATTACTGTTACAGTGTTATTTATTGTTGCACTTCTTCCAGTACATTTCCTGTATAAAGTGTTAATGTTATTACTGTTACAGTGTTATTTATTGTTGCACTTCTTCCAGTACATTTCCTGTACAAAGCGTTAATGTTACTACTGTTACAGTGTTATTTATTGTTGCACTTCTTCCAGTACATTTCCTGTACAAAGCGTTAATGTTACTACTGTTACAGTGTTATTTATTGTTGCACTTCTTCCAGTACATTTCCTGTATAAAGCGTTAATGTTATTACTGTTACAGTGTTATTTATTGTTGCACTTCTTCCAGTACATTTCCTGTATAAAGCGTTAATGTTATTACTGTTACAGTGTTATTTATTGTTGCACTTCTTCCAGTACATTTCCTGTATAAAGCGTTAATGTTATTACTGTTACAGTGTTATTTATTGTTGCACTTCTTCCAGTACATTTCCTGCATAAAATGTTAATGTTATTACTGTTACTGTATTATTTATTGTTGCACTTCTTCCAGTACATTTCCTGTACAAAATGTTAATGTTATTACTGTTACAGTGTTATTTATTGTTGCACTTCTTCCAGTACATTTCCTGTACAAAGCGTTAATGTTATTACTGTTACAGTGTTATTTATTGTTGCACTTCTTCCAGTACATTTCCTGTATAAAATGTTAATGTTATTACTGTTACAGTGTTATTTATTGTTGCACTTCTTCCAGTACATTTCCTGTATAAAATGTTAATGTTATTACTGTTACAGTGTTATTTATTGTTGCATTTCTTCCAGTACATTTCCTGTACAAAATGTTAATGTTATTACTGTTACAGTGTTATTTATTGTTGCACTTCTTCCAGTACATGCCCTGTAAAAAGTGCCAATGTTATTACTGTTACAGTGTTATTTATTGTTGCACTTCTTCCAGTACATTTCCTGTAAAAAGTGCCAATGTTATTACTGTTACAGTGTTATTTATTGTTGCACTTCTTCCAGTACATTTCCTGTACAAAATGTTAATGTTATTACTGTTACCGTGTTATTTATTGTTGCACTTCTTCCAGTACATTTCCTGTACAAAATGTTAATGTTATTACTGTTACAGTGTTATTTATTGTTGCACTTCTTCCAGTACATTTCCTGTACAAAGTGTTAATGTTATTACTGTTACAGTGTTATTTATTGTTGCACTTCTTCCAGTACATTTCCTGTATAAAGCGTTAATGTTATTACCGTTAGTGTTATTTATTGTTGCAATTCTTCCAGTACATTTCCTGTACAAAATGTTAATGTTATTACTCTTACAGTGTTATTTATTGTTGCACTTCTTCCAGTACATTTCCTGTACAAAGCGTTAATGTTATTACTGTTACAGTGTTATTTATTGTTGCACTTCTTCCAGTACATTTCCTGTACAAAGCATTAAAGTTATTACTGTTACAGTGTTATTTATTGTTGCACTTCTTCCAGTACATTTCCTGTATAAAGCGTTAATGTTATTACTGTTACAGTGTTATTTATTGTTGCACTTCTTCCAGTACATTTCCTGTACAAAATGTTAATGTTATTACTCTTACAGTGTTATTTATTGTTGCACTTCTTCCAGTACATTTCCTGTACAAAGCGTTAATGTTACTACTGTTACAGTGTTATTTATTGTTGCACTTCTTCCAGTACATGCCCTGTAAAAAGTGCCAATGTTATTACTGTTACAGTGTTATTTATTGTTGCACTTCTTCCAGTACATTTCCTGTACAAAATGTTAATGTTATTACTGTTACAGTGTTATTTATTGTTGCACTTCTTCCAGTACATTTCCTGTACAAAGTGTTAATGTTATTACTGTTACAGTGTTATTTATTGTTGCACTTCTTCCAGTACATTTCCTGTATAAAGCGTTAATGTTATTACTGTTACAGTGTTATTTATTGTTGCACTTCTTCCAGTACATTTCCTGTATAAAATGTTAATGTTA
The DNA here is from genome assembly GCF_028390025.1 of Pseudophryne corroboree. Taxonomy (NCBI): domain Eukaryota; kingdom Metazoa; phylum Chordata; class Amphibia; order Anura; family Myobatrachidae; genus Pseudophryne; species Pseudophryne corroboree. The sequence continues at coordinate 2,482,667 of NC_086449.1, read as the reverse complement.
TTACTGTTTCAGTGTTATTTATTGTTGCACTTCTTCCAGTACATTTCCTGTACAAAATGTTAATGTTATTACTGTTACAGTGTTATTTATTGTTGCATTTCTTCCAGTACATTTCCTGTACAAAGTGTTAATGTTATTACTGTTACAGTGTTATTTATTGTTGCACTTCTTCCAGTACATTTCCTGTATAAAATGTTAATGTTATTACTGTTACAGTGTTATTTATTGTTGCATTTCTTCCAGTACATTTCCTGTACAAAATGTTAATGTTATTACTGTTACAGTGTTATTTATTGTTGCACTTCTTCCAGTACATTTCCTGTACAAAGCGTTAATGTTACTACTGTTACAGTGTTATTTATTGTTGTACTTCTTCCAGTACATTTCCTGTATAAAGCGTTAATGTTATTACTCTTACAGTGTTATTTATTGTTGCACTTCTTCCAGTACATGCCCTGTAAAAAGTGCCAATGTTATTACTGTTACAGTGTTATTTATTGTTGCACTTCTTCCAGTACATTTCCTGTACAAAATGTTAATGTTATTACTGTTACAGTGTTATTTATTGTTGCACTTCTTCCAGTACATTTCCTGTACAAAGTGTTAATGTTATTACTGTTACAGTGTTATTTATTGTTGCACTTCTTCCAGTACATTTCCTGTATAAAGCGTTAATGTTATTACTGTTACAGTGTTATTTATTGTTGCACTTCTTCAGGTACATTTCCTGTACAAAATGTTAATGTTATTACTCTTACAGTGTTATTTATTGTTGCACTTCTTCCAGTACATTTCCTGTATAAAGCGTTAATGTTATTACTGTTACAGTGTTATTTATTGTTGCACTTCTTCCAGTACATTTCCTGTACAAAGCATTAATGTTATTACTGTTACAGTGTTATTTATTGTTGCACTTCTTCCAGTACATTTCCTGTATAAAGCATTAATGTTATTACTGTTACAGTGTTATTTATTGTTGCACTTCTTCCAGTACATTTCCTGTATAAAGCATTAATGTTATTACTGTTACAGTGTTATTTATTGTTGCACTTCTTCCAGTACATGCCCTGTACAAAATGTTAATGTTATTACTGTTACAGTGTTATTTATTTTTGCACTTATTCCAGTACATGCCCTGTACAAAATGTTAATGTTATTACTGTTACAGTGTTATTTATTGTTGCACTTCTTCCAGTACATTTCCTGCATAAAATGTTAATGTTATTACTGTTACAGTGTTATTTATTGTTGCACTTCTTCCAGTACATTTCCTGTACAAAGCATTAATGTTATTACTGTTACAGTGTTATTTATTGTTGCACTTCTTCCAGTACATTACCTGTATAAAGCGTTAATGTTATTACTGTTACAGTGTTATTTATTGTTGCACTTCTTCCAGTACATTTCCTGTATAAAGTGTTAATGTTATTACTGTTACAGTGTTATTTATTGTTGCACTTCTTCCAGTACATTTCCTGTACAAAGCGTTAATGTTACTACTGTTACAGTGTTATTTATTGTTGCACTTCTTCCAGTACATTTCCTGTACAAAGCGTTAATGTTACTACTGTTACAGTGTTATTTATTGTTGCACTTCTTCCAGTACATTTCCTGTATAAAGCGTTAATGTTATTACTGTTACAGTGTTATTTATTGTTGCACTTCTTCCAGTACATTTCCTGTATAAAGCGTTAATGTTATTACTGTTACAGTGTTATTTATTGTTGCACTTCTTCCAGTACATTTCCTGTATAAAGCGTTAATGTTATTACTGTTACAGTGTTATTTATTGTTGCACTTCTTCCAGTACATTTCCTGCATAAAATGTTAATGTTATTACTGTTACTGTGTTATTTATTGTTGCACTTCTTCCAGTACATTTCCTGTACAAAATGTTAATGTTATTACTGTTTTAGTGTTATTTATTGTTGCACTTCTTCCAGTACATTTCCTGTACAAAGCGTTAATGTTATTACTGTTACAGTGTTATTTATTGTTGCACTTCTTCCAGTACATTTCCTGTATAAAATGTTAATGTTATTACTGTTACAGTGTTATTTATTGTTGCACTTCTTCCAGTACATTTCCTGTATAAAATGTTAATGTTATTACTGTTACAGTGTTATTTATTGTTGCATTTCTTCCAGTACATTTCCTGTACAAAATGTTAATGTTATTACTGTTACAGTGTTATTTATTGTTGCACTTCTTCCAGTACATGCCCTGTAAAAAGTGCCAATGTTATTACTGTTACAGTGTTATTTATTGTTGCACTTCTTCCAGTACATTTCCTGTAAAAAGTGCCAATGTTATTACTGTTACAGTGTTATTTATTGTTGCACTTCTTCCAGTACATTTCCTGTACAAAATGTTAATGTTATTACTGTTACCGTGTTATTTATTGTTGCACTTCTTCCAGTACATTTCCTGTACAAAATGTTAATGTTATTACTGTTACAGTGTTATTTATTGTTGCACTTCTTCCAGTACATTTCCTGTACAAAGTGTTAATGTTATTACTGTTACAGTGTTATTTATTGTTGCACTTCTTCCAGTACATTTCCTGTATAAAGCGTTAATGTTATTACTGTTACAGTGTTATTTATTGTTGCACTTCTTCCAGTACATTTCCTGTATAAAATGTTAATGTTATTACTGTTACAGTGTTATTTATTGTTGCACTTCTTCCAGTACATTTCCTGTACAAAATGTTAATGTTATTACTGTTACAGTGTTATTTATTGTTGCATTTCTTCCAGTACATTTCCTGTACAAAGTGTTAATGTTATTACTGTTACAGTGTTATTTATTGTTGCACTTCTTCCAGTACATTTCCTGTATAAAATGTTAATGTTATTACTGTTACAGTGTTATTTATTGTTGCATTTCTTCCAGTACATTTCCTGTACAAAATGTTAATGTTATTACTGTTACAGTGTTATTTATTGTTGCACTTCTTCCAGTACATTTCCTGTACAAAGCGTTAATGTTACTACTGTTACAGTGTTATTTATTGTTGTACTTCTTCCAGTACATTTCCTGTATAAAGCGTTAATGTTATTACTCTTACAGTGTTATTTATTGTTGCACTTCTTCCAGTACATGCCCTGTAAAAAGTGCCAATGTTATTACTGTTACAGTGTTATTTATTGTTGCACTTCTTCCAGTACATTTCCTGTACAAAATGTTAATGTTATTACTGTTACAGTGTTATTTATTGTTGCACTTCTTCCAGTACATTTCCTGTACAAAGTGTTAATGTTATTACTGTTACAGTGTTATTTATTTTTGCACTTATTCCAGTACATTTCCTGTATAAAGCGTTAATGTTATTACTGTTACAGTGTTATTTATTGTTGCACTTCTTCAGGTACATTTCCTGTACAAAATGTTAATGTTATTACTCTTACAGTGTTATTTATTGTTGCACTTCTTCCAGTACATTTCCTGTATAAAGCGTTAATGTTATTACTGTTACAGTGTTATTTATTGTTGCACTTCTTCCAGTACATTTCCTGTACAAAGCATTAATGTTATTACTGTTACAGTGTTATTTATTGTTGCACTTCTTCCAGTACATTTCCTGTATAAAGCATTAATGTTATTACTGTTACAGTGTTATTTATTGTTGCACTTCTTCCAGTACATTTCCTGTATAAAGCATTAATGTTATTACTGTTACAGTGTTATTTATTGTTGCACTTCTACCAGTACATTTCCTGTACAAAGCATTAATGTTATTACTGTTACAGTGTTATTAATTGTTGCACTTCCAGTACATTTCCTGTATAAAGCGTTAATGTTATTACTGTTACAGTGTTATTTATTGTTGCACTTCTTCCAGTACATTTCCTGTATAAAGCGTTAATGTTATTACTGTTACAGTGTTATTTATTGTTGCACTTCTTCCAGTACATGCCCTGTACAAAATGTTAATGTTATTACTGTTACAGTGTTATTTATTGTTGCACTTCTTCCAGTACATTTCCTGCATAAAATGTTAATGTTATTACTGTTACAGTGTTATTTATTGTTGCACTTCTTCCAGTACATGCCCTGTACAAAATGTTAATGTTATTACTGTTACAGTGTTATTTATTTTTGCACTTATTCCAGTACATGCCCTGTACAAAATGTTAATGTTATTACTGTTACAGTGTTATTTATTGTTGCACTTCTTCCAGTACATTTCCTGCATAAAATGTTAATGTTATTACTGTTACAGTGTTATTTATTGTTGCACTTCTTCCAGTACATTTCCTGTACAAAGCATTAATGTTATTACTGTTACAGTGTTATTTATTGTTGCACTTCCTCCAGTACATTTCCTGTATAAAGCGTTAATGTTATTACTGTTACAGTGTTATTTATTGTTGCACTTCTTCCAGTACATTTCCTGTATAAAGTGTTAATGTTATTACTGTTACAGTGTTATTTATTGTTGCACTTCTTCCAGTACATTTCCTGTACAAAGCGTTAATGTTACTACTGTTACAGTGTTATTTATTGTTGCACTTCTTCCAGTACATTTCCTGTACAAAGCGTTAATGTTACTACTGTTACAGTGTTATTTATTGTTGCACTTCTTCCAGTACATTTCCTGTATAAAGCGTTAATGTTATTACTGTTACAGTGTTATTTATTGTTGCACTTCTTCCAGTACATTTCCTGTATAAAGCGTTAATGTTATTACTGTTACAGTGTTATTTATTGTTGCACTTCTTCCAGTACATTTCCTGTATAAAGCGTTAATGTTATTACTGTTACAGTGTTATTTATTGTTGCACTTCTTCCAGTACATTTCCTGCATAAAATGTTAATGTTATTACTGTTACTGTGTTATTTATTGTTGCACTTCTTCCAGTACATTTCCTGTACAAAATGTTAATGTTATTACTGTTACAGTGTTATTTATTGTTGCACTTCTTCCAGTACATTTCCTGTACAAAGCGTTAATGTTATTACTGTTACAGTGTTATTTATTGTTGCACTTCTTCCAGTACATTTCCTGTATAAAATGTTAATGTTATTACTGTTACAGTGTTATTTATTGTTGCACTTCTTCCAGTACATTTCCTGTATAAAATGTTAATGTTATTACTGTTACAGTGTTATTTATTGTTGCATTTCTTCCAGTACATTTCCTGTACAAAATGTTAATGTTATTACTGTTACAGTGTTATTTATTGTTGCACTTCTTCCAGTACATGCCCTGTAAAAAGTGCCAATGTTATTACTGTTACAGTGTTATTTATTGTTGCACTTCTTCCAGTACATTTCCTGTAAAAAGTGCCAATGTTATTACTGTTACAGTGTTATTTATTGTTGCACTTCTTCCAGTACATTTCCTGTACAAAATGTTAATGTTATTACTGTTACCGTGTTATTTATTGTTGCACTTCTTCCAGTACATTTCCTGTACAAAATGTTAATGTTATTACTGTTACAGTGTTATTTATTGTTGCACTTCTTCCAGTACATTTCCTGTACAAAGTGTTAATGTTATTACTGTTACAGTGTTATTTATTGTTGCACTTCTTCCAGTACATTTCCTGTATAAAGCGTTAATGTTATTACCGTTAGTGTTATTTATTGTTGCAATTCTTCCAGTACATTTCCTGTACAAAATGTTAATGTTATTACTCTTACAGTGTTATTTATTGTTGCACTTCTTCCAGTACATTTCCTGTACAAAGCGTTAATGTTATTACTGTTACAGTGTTATTTATTGTTGCACTTCTTCCAGTACATTTCCTGTACAAAGCATTAAAGTTATTACTGTTACAGTGTTATTTATTGTTGCACTTCTTCCAGTACATTTCCTGTATAAAGCGTTAATGTTATTACTGTTACAGTGTTATTTATTGTTGCACTTCTTCCAGTACATTTCCTGTACAAAATGTTAATGTTATTACTCTTACAGTGTTATTTATTGTTGCACTTCTTCCAGTACATTTCCTGTACAAAGCGTTAATGTTACTACTGTTACAGTGTTATTTATTGTTGCACTTCTTCCAGTACATGCCCTGTAAAAAGTGCCAATGTTATTACTGTTACAGTGTTATTTATTGTTGCACTTCTTCCAGTACATTTCCTGTACAAAATGTTAATGTTATTACTGTTACAGTGTTATTTATTGTTGCACTTCTTCCAGTACATTTCCTGTACAAAGTGTTAATGTTATTACTGTTACAGTGTTATTTATTGTTGCACTTCTTCCAGTACATTTCCTGTATAAAGCGTTAATGTTATTACTGTTACAGTGTTATTTATTGTTGCACTTCTTCCAGTACATTTCCTGTATAAAATGTTAATGTTATTACTGTTTCAGTGTTATTTATTGTTGCACTTCTTCCAGTACATTTCCTGTACAAAATGTTAATGTTATTACTGTTACAGTGTTATTTATTGTTGCATTTCTTCCAGTACATTTCCTGTACAAAGTGTTAATGTTATTACTGTTACAGTGTTATTTATTGTTGCACTTCTTCCAGTACATTTCCTGTATAAAATGTTAATGTTATTACTGTTACAGTGTTATTTATTGTTGCATTTCTTCCAGTACATTTCCTGTACAAAATGTTAATGTTATTACTGTTACAGTGTTATTTATTGTTGCACTTCTTCCAGTACATTTCCTGTACAAAGCGTTAATGTTACTACTGTTACAGTGTTATTTATTGTTGTACTTCTTCCAGTACATTTCCTGTATAAAGCGTTAATGTTATTACTCTTACAGTGTTATTTATTGTTGCACTTCTTCCAGTACATGCCCTGTAAAAAGTGCCAATGTTATTACTGTTACAGTGTTATTTATTGTTGCACTTCTTCCAGTACATTTCCTGTACAAAATGTTAATGTTATTACTGTTACAGTGTTATTTATTGTTGCACTTCTTCCAGTACATTTCCTGTACAAAGTGTTAATGTTATTACTGTTACAGTGTTATTTATTGTTGCACTTCTTCCAGTACATTTCCTGTATAAAGCGTTAATGTTATTACTGTTACAGTGTTATTTATTGTTGCACTTCTTCAGGTACATTTCCTGTACAAAATGTTAATGTTATTACTCTTACAGTGTTATTTATTGTTGCACTTCTTCCAGTACATTTCCTGTATAAAGCGTTAATGTTATTACTGTTACAGTGTTATTTATTGTTGCACTTCTTCCAGTACATTTCCTGTACAAAGCATTAATGTTATTACTGTTACAGTGTTATTTATTGTTGCACTTCTTCCAGTACATTTCCTGTATAAAGCATTAATGTTATTACTGTTACAGTGTTATTTATTGTTGCACTTCTTCCAGTACATTTCCTGTATAAAGCATTAATGTTATTACTGTTACAGTGTTATTTATTGTTGCACTTCTTCCAGTACATGCCCTGTACAAAATGTTAATGTTATTACTGTTACAGTGTTATTTATTTTTGCACTTATTCCAGTACATGCCCTGTACAAAATGTTAATGTTATTACTGTTACAGTGTTATTTATTGTTGCACTTCTTCCAGTACATTTCCTGCATAAAATGTTAATGTTATTACTGTTACAGTGTTATTTATTGTTGCACTTCTTCCAGTACATTTCCTGTACAAAGCATTAATGTTATTACTGTTACAGTGTTATTTATTGTTGCACTTCTTCCAGTACATTACCTGTATAAAGCGTTAATGTTATTACTGTTACAGTGTTATTTATTGTTGCACTTCTTCCAGTACATTTCCTGTATAAAGTGTTAATGTTATTACTGTTACAGTGTTATTTATTGTTGCACTTCTTCCAGTACATTTCCTGTACAAAGCGTTAATGTTACTACTGTTACAGTGTTATTTATTGTTGCACTTCTTCCAGTACATTTCCTGTACAAAGCGTTAATGTTACTACTGTTACAGTGTTATTTATTGTTGCACTTCTTCCAGTACATTTCCTGTATAAAGCGTTAATGTTATTACTGTTACAGTGTTATTTATTGTTGCACTTCTTCCAGTACATTTCCTGTATAAAGCGTTAATGTTATTACTGTTACAGTGTTATTTATTGTTGCACTTCTTCCAGTACATTTCCTGTATAAAGCGTTAATGTTATTACTGTTACAGTGTTATTTATTGTTGCACTTCTTCCAGTACATTTCCTGCATAAAATGTTAATGTTATTACTGTTACTGTGTTATTTATTGTTGCACTTCTTCCAGTACATTTCCTGTACAAAATGTTAATGTTATTACTGTTTTAGTGTTATTTATTGTTGCACTTCTTCCAGTACATTTCCTGTACAAAGCGTTAATGTTATTACTGTTACAGTGTTATTTATTGTTGCACTTCTTCCAGTACATTTCCTGTATAAAATGTTAATGTTATTACTGTTACAGTGTTATTTATTGTTGCACTTCTTCCAGTACATTTCCTGTATAAAGTGTTAATGTTATTACTGTTACAGTGTTATTTATTGTTGCACTTCTTCCAGTACATTTCCTGTAAAAAGTGCCAATGTTATTACTGTTACAGTGTTATTTATTGTTGCACTTCTTCCAGTACATTTCCTGTACAAAATGTTAATGTTATTACTGTTACCGTGTTATTTATTGTTGCACTTCTTCCAGTACATTTCCTGTACAAAATGTTAATGTTATTACTGTTACAGTGTTATTTATTGTTGCACTTCTTCCAGTACATTTCCTGTACAAAGTGTTAATGTTATTACTGTTACAGTGTTATTTATTGTTGCACTTCTTCCAGTACATTTCCTGTATAAAGCGTTAATGTTATTACTGTTACAGTGTTATTTATTGTTGCACTTCTTCAGGTACATTTCCTGTACAAAATGTTAATGTTATTACTCTTACAGTGTTATTTATTGTTGCACTTCTTCCAGTACATTTCCTGTATAAAGCGTTAATGTTATTACTGTTACAGTGTTATTTATTGTTGCACTTCTTCCAGTACATTTCCTGTACAAAGCATTAATGTTATTACTGTTACAGTGTTATTTATTGTTGCACTTCTTCCAGTACATTTCCTGTATAAAGCATTAATGTTATTACTGTTACAGTGTTATTTATTGTTGCACTTCTTCCAGTACATTTCCTGTATAAAGCATTAATGTTATTACTGTTACAGTGTTATTTATTGTTGCACTTCTTCCAGTACATGCCCTGTACAAAATGTTAATGTTATTACTGTTACAGTGTTATTTATTTTTGCACTTATTCCAGTACATGCCCTGTACAAAATGTTAATGTTATTACTGTTACAGTGTTATTTATTGTTGCACTTCTTCCAGTACATTTCCTGCATAAAATGTTAATGTTATTACTGTTACAGTGTTATTTATTGTTGCACTTCTTCCAGTACATTTCCTGTACAAAGCATTAATGTTATTACTGTTACAGTGTTATTTATTGTTGCACTTCTTCCAGTACATTACCTGTATAAAGCGTTAATGTTATTACTGTTACAGTGTTATTTATTGTTGCACTTCTTCCAGTACATTTCCTGTATAAAGTGTTAATGTTATTACTGTTACAGTGTTATTTATTGTTGCACTTCTTCCAGTACATTTCCTGTACAAAGCGTTAATGTTACTACTGTTACAGTGTTATTTATTGTTGCACTTCTTCCAGTACATTTCCTGTACAAAGCGTTAATGTTACTACTGTTACAGTGTTATTTATTGTTGCACTTCTTCCAGTACATTTCCTGTATAAAGCGTTAATGTTATTACTGTTACAGTGTTATTTATTGTTGCACTTCTTCCAGTACATTTCCTGTATAAAGCGTTAATGTTATTACTGTTACAGTGTTATTTATTGTTGCACTTCTTCCAGTACATTTCCTGTATAAAGCGTTAATGTTATTACTGTTACAGTGTTATTTATTGTTGCACTTCTTCCAGTACATTTCCTGCATAAAATGTTAATGTTATTACTGTTACTGTGTTATTTATTGTTGCACTTCTTCCAGTACATTTCCTGTACAAAATGTTAATGTTATTACTGTTTTAGTGTTATTTATTGTTGCACTTCTTCCAGTACATTTCCTGTACAAAGCGTTAATGTTATTACTGTTACAGTGTTATTTATTGTTGCACTTCTTCCAGTACATTTCCTGTATAAAATGTTAATGTTATTACTGTTACAGTGTTATTTATTGTTGCACTTCTTCCAGTACATTTCCTGTATAAAATGTTAATGTTATTACTGTTACAGTGTTATTTATTGTTGCATTTCTTCCAGTACATTTCCTGTACAAAATGTTAATGTTATTACTGTTACAGTGTTATTTATTGTTGCACTTCTTCCAGTACATGCCCTGTAAAAAGTGCCAATGTTATTACTGTTACAGTGTTATTTATTGTTGCACTTCTTCCAGTACATTTCCTGTAAAAAGTGCCAATGTTATTACTGTTACAGTGTTATTTATTGTTGCACTTCTTCCAGTACATTTCCTGTACAAAATGTTAATGTTATTACTGTTACCGTGTTATTTATTGTTGCACTTCTTCCAGTACATTTCCTGTACAAAATGTTAATGTTATTACTGTTACAGTGTTATTTATTGTTGCACTTCTTCCAGTACATTTCCTGTACAAAGTGTTAATGTTATTACTGTTACAGTGTTATTTATTGTTGCACTTCTTCCAGTACATTTCCTGTATAAAGCGTTAATGTTATTACTGTTACAGTGTTATTTATTGTTGCACTTCTTCCAGTACATTTCCTGTATAAAATGTTAATGTTATTACTGTTACAGTGTTATTTATTGTTGCACTTCTTCCAGTACATTTCCTGTACAAAATGTTAATGTTATTACTGTTACAGTGTTATTTATTGTTGCATTTCTTCCAGTACATTTCCTGTACAAAGTGTTAATGTTATTACTGTTACAGTGTTATTTATTGTTGCACTTCTTCCAGTACATTTCCTGTATAAAATGTTAATGTTATTACTGTTACAGTGTTATTTATTGTTGCATTTCTTCCAGTACATTTCCTGTACAAAATGTTAATGTTATTACTGTTACAGTGTTATTTATTGTTGCACTTCTTCCAGTACATTTCCTGTACAAAGCGTTAATGTTACTACTGTTACAGTGTTATTTATTGTTGTACTTCTTCCAGTACATTTCCTGTATAAAGCGTTAATGTTATTACTCTTACAGTGTTATTTATTGTTGCACTTCTTCCAGTACATGCCCTGTAAAAAGTGCCAATGTTATTACTGTTACAGTGTTATTTATTGTTGCACTTCTTCCAGTACATTTCCTGTACAAAATGTTAATGTTATTACTGTTACAGTGTTATTTATTGTTGCACTTCTTCCAGTACATTTCCTGTACAAAGTGTTAATGTTATTACTGTTACAGTGTTATTTATTTTTGCACTTATTCCAGTACATTTCCTGTATAAAGCGTTAATGTTATTACTGTTACAGTGTTATTTATTGTTGCACTTCTTCAGGTACATTTCCTGTACAAAATGTTAATGTTATTACTCTTACAGTGTTATTTATTGTTGCACTTCTTCCAGTACATTTCCTGTATAAAGCGTTAATGTTATTACTGTTACAGTGTTATTTATTGTTGCACTTCTTCCAGTACATTTCCTGTACAAAGCATTAATGTTATTACTGTTACAGTGTTATTTATTGTTGCACTTCTTCCAGTACATTTCCTGTATAAAGCATTAATGTTATTACTGTTACAGTGTTATTTATTGTTGCACTTCTTCCAGTACATTTCCTGTATAAAGCATTAATGTTATTACTGTTACAGTGTTATTTATTGTTGCACTTCTACCAGTACATTTCCTGTACAAAGCATTAATGTTATTACTGTTACAGTGTTATTAATTGTTGCACTTCCAGTACATTTCCTGTATAAAGCGTTAATGTTATTACTGTTACAGTGTTATTTATTGTTGCACTTCTTCCAGTACATTTCCTGTATAAAGCGTTAATGTTATTACTGTTACAGTGTTATTTATTGTTGCACTTCTTCCAGTACATGCCCTGTACAAAATGTTAATGTTATTACTGTTACAGTGTTATTTATTGTTGCACTTCTTCCAGTACATTTCCTGCATAAAATGTTAATGTTATTACTGTTACAGTGTTATTTATTGTTGCACTTCTTCCAGTACATGCCCTGTACAAAATGTTAATGTTATTACTGTTACAGTGTTATTTATTTTTGCACTTATTCCAGTACATGCCCTGTACAAAATGTTAATGTTATTACTGTTACAGTGTTATTTATTGTTGCACTTCTTCCAGTACATTTCCTGCATAAAATGTTAATGTTATTACTGTTACAGTGTTATTTATTGTTGCACTTCTTCCAGTACATTTCCTGTACAAAGCATTAATGTTATTACTGTTACAGTGTTATTTATTGTTGCACTTCCTCCAGTACATTTCCTGTATAAAGCGTTAATGTTATTACTGTTACAGTGTTATTTATTGTTGCACTTCTTCCAGTACATTTCCTGTATAAAGTGTTAATGTTATTACTGTTACAGTGTTATTTATTGTTGCACTTCTTCCAGTACATTTCCTGTACAAAGCGTTAATGTTACTACTGTTACAGTGTTATTTATTGTTGCACTTCTTCCAGTACATTTCCTGTACAAAGCGTTAATGTTACTACTGTTACAGTGTTATTTATTGTTGCACTTCTTCCAGTACATTTCCTGTATAAAGCGTTAATGTTATTACTGTTACAGTGTTATTTATTGTTGCACTTCTTCCAGTACATTTCCTGTATAAAGCGTTAATGTTATTACTGTTACAGTGTTATTTATTGTTGCACTTCTTCCAGTACATTTCCTGTATAAAGCGTTAATGTTATTACTGTTACAGTGTTATTTATTGTTGCACTTCTTCCAGTACATTTCCTGCATAAAATGTTAATGTTATTACTGTTACTGTGTTATTTATTGTTGCACTTCTTCCAGTACATTTCCTGTACAAAATGTTAATGTTATTACTGTTACAGTGTTATTTATTGTTGCACTTCTTCCAGTACATTTCCTGTACAAAGCGTTAATGTTATTACTGTTACAGTGTTATTTATTGTTGCACTTCTTCCAGTACATTTCCTGTATAAAATGTTAATGTTATTACTGTTACAGTGTTATTTATTGTTGCACTTCTTCCAGTACATTTCCTGTATAAAATGTTAATGTTATTACTGTTACAGTGTTATTTATTGTTGCATTTCTTCCAGTACATTTCCTGTACAAAATGTTAATGTTATTACTGTTACAGTGTTATTTATTGTTGCACTTCTTCCAGTACATGCCCTGTAAAAAGTGCCAATGTTATTACTGTTACAGTGTTATTTATTGTTGCACTTCTTCCAGTACATTTCCTGTAAAAAGTGCCAATGTTATTACTGTTACAGTGTTATTTATTGTTGCACTTCTTCCAGTACATTTCCTGTACAAAATGTTAATGTTATTACTGTTACCGTGTTATTTATTGTTGCACTTCTTCCAGTACATTTCCTGTACAAAATGTTAATGTTATTACTGTTACAGTGTTATTTATTGTTGCACTTCTTCCAGTACATTTCCTGTACAAAGTGTTAATGTTATTACTGTTACAGTGTTATTTATTGTTGCACTTCTTCCAGTACATTTCCTGTATAAAGCGTTAATGTTATTACCGTTAGTGTTATTTATTGTTGCAATTCTTCCAGTACATTTCCTGTACAAAATGTTAATGTTATTACTCTTACAGTGTTATTTATTGTTGCACTTCTTCCAGTACATTTCCTGTACAAAGCGTTAATGTTATTACTGTTACAGTGTTATTTATTGTTGCACTTCTTCCAGTACATTTCCTGTACAAAGCATTAAAGTTATTACTGTTACAGTGTTATTTATTGTTGCACTTCTTCCAGTACATTTCCTGTATAAAGCGTTAATGTTATTACTGTTACAGTGTTATTTATTGTTGCACTTCTTCCAGTACATTTCCTGTACAAAATGTTAATGTTATTACTCTTACAGTGTTATTTATTGTTGCACTTCTTCCAGTACATTTCCTGTACAAAGCGTTAATGTTACTACTGTTACAGTGTTATTTATTGTTGCACTTCTTCCAGTACATGCCCTGTAAAAAGTGCCAATGTTATTACTGTTACAGTGTTATTTATTGTTGCACTTCTTCCAGTACATTTCCTGTACAAAATGTTAATGTTATTACTGTTACAGTGTTATTTATTGTTGCACTTCTTCCAGTACATTTCCTGTACAAAGTGTTAATGTTATTACTGTTACAGTGTTATTTATTGTTGCACTTCTTCCAGTACATTTCCTGTATAAAGCGTTAATGTTATTACTGTTACAGTGTTATTTATTGTTGCACTTCTTCCAGTACATTTCCTGTATAAAATGTTAATGTTATTACTGTTTCAGTGTTATTTATTGTTGCACTTCTTCCAGTACATTTCCTGTACAAAATGTTAATGTTATTACTGTTACAGTGTTATTTATTGTTGCATTTCTTCCAGTACATTTCCTGTACAAAGTGTTAATGTTATTACTGTTACAGTGTTATTTATTGTTGCACTTCTTCCAGTACATTTCCTGTATAAAATGTTAATGTTATTACTGTTACAGTGTTATTTATTGTTGCATTTCTTCCAGTACATTTCCTGTACAAAATGTTAATGTTATTACTGTTACAGTGTTATTTATTGTTGCACTTCTTCCAGTACATTTCCTGTACAAAGCGTTAATGTTACTACTGTTACAGTGTTATTTATTGTTGTACTTCTTCCAGTACATTTCCTGTATAAAGCGTTAATGTTATTACTCTTACAGTGTTATTTATTGTTGCACTTCTTCCAGTACATGCCCTGTAAAAAGTGCCAATGTTATTACTGTTACAGTGTTATTTATTGTTGCACTTCTTCCAGTACATTTCCTGTACAAAATGTTAATGTTATTACTGTTACAGTGTTATTTATTGTTGCACTTCTTCCAGTACATTTCCTGTACAAAGTGTTAATGTTATTACTGTTACAGTGTTATTTATTGTTGCACTTCTTCCAGTACATTTCCTGTATAAAGCGTTAATGTTATTACTGTTACAGTGTTATTTATTGTTGCACTTCTTCAGGTACATTTCCTGTACAAAATGTTAATGTTATTACTCTTACAGTGTTATTTATTGTTGCACTTCTTCCAGTACATTTCCTGTATAAAGCGTTAATGTTATTACTGTTACAGTGTTATTTATTGTTGCACTTCTTCCAGTACATTTCCTGTACAAAGCATTAATGTTATTACTGTTACAGTGTTATTTATTGTTGCACTTCTTCCAGTACATTTCCTGTATAAAGCATTAATGTTATTACTGTTACAGTGTTATTTATTGTTGCACTTCTTCCAGTACATTTCCTGTATAAAGCATTAATGTTATTACTGTTACAGTGTTATTTATTGTTGCACTTCTTCCAGTACATGCCCTGTACAAAATGTTAATGTTATTACTGTTACAGTGTTATTTATTTTTGCACTTATTCCAGTACATGCCCTGTACAAAATGTTAATGTTATTACTGTTACAGTGTTATTTATTGTTGCACTTCTTCCAGTACATTTCCTGCATAAAATGTTAATGTTATTACTGTTACAGTGTTATTTATTGTTGCACTTCTTCCAGTACATTTCCTGTACAAAGCATTAATGTTATTACTGTTACAGTGTTATTTATTGTTGCACTTCTTCCAGTACATTACCTGTATAAAGCGTTAATGTTATTACTGTTACAGTGTTATTTATTGTTGCACTTCTTCCAGTACATTTCCTGTATAAAGTGTTAATGTTATTACTGTTACAGTGTTATTTATTGTTGCACTTCTTCCAGTACATTTCCTGTACAAAGCGTTAATGTTACTACTGTTACAGTGTTATTTATTGTTGCACTTCTTCCAGTACATTTCCTGTACAAAGCGTTAATGTTACTACTGTTACAGTGTTATTTATTGTTGCACTTCTTCCAGTACATTTCCTGTATAAAGCGTTAATGTTATTACTGTTACAGTGTTATTTATTGTTGCACTTCTTCCAGTACATTTCCTGTATAAAGCGTTAATGTTATTACTGTTACAGTGTTATTTATTGTTGCACTTCTTCCAGTACATTTCCTGTATAAAGCGTTAATGTTATTACTGTTACAGTGTTATTTATTGTTGCACTTCTTCCAGTACATTTCCTGCATAAAATGTTAATGTTATTACTGTTACTGTGTTATTTATTGTTGCACTTCTTCCAGTACATTTCCTGTACAAAATGTTAATGTTATTACTGTTTTAGTGTTATTTATTGTTGCACTTCTTCCAGTACATTTCCTGTACAAAGCGTTAATGTTATTACTGTTACAGTGTTATTTATTGTTGCACTTCTTCCAGTACATTTCCTGTATAAAATGTTAATGTTATTACTGTTACAGTGTTATTTATTGTTGCACTTCTTCCAGTACATTTCCTGTATAAAGTGTTAATGTTATTACTGTTACAGTGTTATTTATTGTTGCACTTCTTCCAGTACATTTCCTGTAAAAAGTGCCAATGTTATTACTGTTACAGTGTTATTTATTGTTGCACTTCTTCCAGTACATTTCCTGTACAAAATGTTAATGTTATTACTGTTACCGTGTTATTTATTGTTGCACTTCTTCCAGTACATTTCCTGTACAAAATGTTAATGTTATTACTGTTACAGTGTTATTTATTGTTGCACTTCTTCCAGTACATTTCCTGTACAAAGTGTTAATGTTATTACTGTTACAGTGTTATTTATTGTTGCACTTCTTCCAGTACATTTCCTGTATAAAGCGTTAATGTTATTACCGTTAGTGTTATTTATTGTTGCAATTCTTCCAGTACATTTCCTGTACAAAATGTTAATGTTATTACTCTTACAGTGTTATTTATTGTTGCACTTCTTCCAGTACATTTCCTGTACAAAGCGTTAATGTTATTACTGTTACAGTGTTATTTATTGTTGCACTTCTTCCAGTACATTTCCTGTACAAAGCATTAAAGTTATTACTGTTACAGTGTTATTTATTGTTGCACTTCTTCCAGTACATTTCCTGTATAAAGCGTTAATGTTATTACTGTTACAGTGTTATTTATTGTTGCACTTCTTCCAGTACATTTCCTGTACAAAATGTTAATGTTATTACTCTTACAGTGTTATTTATTGTTGCACTTCTTCCAGTACATTTCCTGTACAAAGCGTTAATGTTACTACTGTTACAGTGTTATTTATTGTTGCACTTCTTCCAGTACATGCCCTGTAAAAAGTGCCAATGTTATTACTGTTACAGTGTTATTTATTGTTGCACTTCTTCCAGTACATTTCCTGTACAAGATGTTAATGTTATTACTGTTACAGTGTTATTTATTGTTGCACTTCTTCCAGTACATTTCCTGTACAAAGTGTTAATGTTATTACTGTTACAGTGTTATTTATTGTTGCACTTCTTCCAGTACATTTCCTGTATAAAGCGTTAATGTTATTACTGTTACAGTGTTATTTATTGTTGCACTTCTTCCAGTACATTTCCTGTATAAAATGTTAATGTTATTACTGTTACAGTGTTATTTATTGTTGCACTTCTTCCAGTACATTTCCTGTACAAAATGTTAATGTTATTACTGTTACAGTGTTATTTATTGTTGCATTTCTTCCAGTACATTTCCTGTACAAAGTGTTAATGTTATTACTGTTACAGTGTTATTTATTGTTGCACTTCTTCCAGTACATTTCCTGTATAAAATGTTAATGTTATTACTGTTACAGTGTTATTTATTGTTGCATTTCTTCCAGTACATTTCCTGTACAAAATGTTAATGTTATTACTGTTACAGTGTTATTTATTGTTGCACTTCTTCCAGTACATTTCCTGTGCAAAGCGTTAATGTTACTACTGTTACAGTGTTATTTATTGTTGTACTTCTTCCAGTACATTTCCTGTATAAAGCGTTAATGTTATTACTCTTACAGTGTTATTTATTGTTGCACTTCTTCCAGTACATGCCCTGTAAAAAGTGCCAATGTTATTACTGTTACAGTGTTATTTATTGTTGCACTTCTTCCAGTACATTTCCTGTACAAAATGTTAATGTTATTACTGTTACAGTGTTATTTATTGTTGCACTTCTTCCAGTACATTTCCTGTACAAAGTGTTAATGTTATTACTGTTACAGTGTTATTTATTGTTGCACTTCTTCCAGTACATTTCCTGTATAAAGCGTTAATGTTATTACTGTTACAGTGTTATTTATTGTTGCACTTCTTCCAGTACATTTCCTGTACAAAATGTTAATGTTATTACTCTTACAGTGTTATTTATTGTTGCACTTCTTCCAGTACATTTCCTGTATAAAGCGTTAATGTTATTACTGTTACAGTGTTATTTATTGTTGCACTTCTTCCAGTACATTTCCTGTACAAAGCATTAATGTTATTACTGTTACAGTGTTATTTATTGTTGCACTTCTTCCAGTACATTTCCTGTATAAAATGTTAATGTTATTACTGTTACAGTGTTATTTATTGTTGCACTTCTTCCAGTACATTTCCTGTACAAAGCGTTAATGTTATTACTGTTACAGTGTTATTTATTGTTGCACTTCTTCCATTACATTTCCTGTATAAAATGTTAATGTTATTACTGTTACAGTGTTTTTTATTGTTGCACTTCTTCCAGTACATTTCCTGTATAAAATGTTAATGTTATTACTGTTACAGTGTTATTTATTGTTGCACTTCTTCCAGTACATTTCCTGTATAAAATGTTAATGTTATTACTGTTACAGTGTTTTTTATTGTTGCTATAATTTATGTTGTTAATCTAAAAATAAATCTAATAATAATGTGAAAAGTAAAGTGTGTATGTGAGCAGCTGGGGGGAGGGTATCGGGGAAGGCAGGGGCGGTATTGTATAGCTTTGCCTAGGGCGCCTATAAACCTTGCACCGGCCCTGTTCATGGGAAATGGGTGTGGCCACAGAATAGTTTCAATTCAGATTGCACCTTACACTATTGTCCGTTATTCACATTACACTAAAATAGTGTCCGTTAGTCACTTTATGCCATACAGTAAAGCCCCTTATACACGTTACACATCGCAGTAGAGTCCCTTATACATGTTACTCGCTACACCCCTGATGGTATATAAAGCCTGGCGTCATCAAGTCGTCAGCGGCAGGGCTTAGCTGACTCCAGAAGCAGCCAATTAGAAGAGTCGGGGAAGTGGCTGGATGGCAGCGCAGGGAGATAGGGAGCTGAGAAACAGATGGTTGGTGGGTGAGCTTGTGAGCTGTGTCCAGGAGGGGTGAGCTTGATGCTAAGCAGCGCATTCCACTACAGCCAATCATGGGCAGGAAATTAGCATAGACACAGACGATTGGCCATTACTGAAGACAAGCTTTATGCTAATAGATTAGATACAGAGACTAGCAGTAGAGACTCAGTAATTGCGTATGAAAGTGCTGCTGTATTAAGAACCTCTGTATAGGAATACAGGAATACAGAAATAGACTCACATCTAGATCATACTTGCCTACTCTCCCGTATTCTGCGGGAGACAACCGGTTTCTCAAGTAGTCCCCCGCAGCCCCGGAAGAGTGGGCACCCCTCCCACATTCTGCCCACTTCTTATGTAAGTGGGCAGAATGGGGAGCTAAATAGTGACAAATCATGGACCCGGCGGAGGGGGTGGGGCTTGATGACGCGATTATATGCTAATCGCGTCATCGAAGCTCGGCTCATATGCAAATACCGTTCAATCGCGGTATTTGCGTGTGTAGTGGGCGGGGCCTAATGACGTCATTGACTCGGCCCCGCCTCCATCACCGCCCACCTGCTTCTCCTCTCCGAGTATCTCCCGGAGAGGAGAAAGTAAATGTAGGTAAGTGTGATCTTCTAGATGAAAGTTGGGGAAACAAGTGACCCATTAATCGGTATTACAGCA
The DNA here is from genome assembly GCF_028390025.1 of Pseudophryne corroboree. Taxonomy (NCBI): domain Eukaryota; kingdom Metazoa; phylum Chordata; class Amphibia; order Anura; family Myobatrachidae; genus Pseudophryne; species Pseudophryne corroboree. The sequence continues at coordinate 2,462,675 of NC_086449.1, read as the reverse complement.
GATGGATATAAAAGGTGATGGTATATTATATAGACTGCAATATATATAAACATATATACCGTGTTGTCTAATTTAAAAATCCAAGGACACAGACGGGGCTGCACTTAACTAAACTGCTGTAGCATTGGCCTTTATTATATGATATCTACTTGAGGAAAGGAAAGGCCATTATAGAAAAACTACAGCAACTGTCGTATATAATGGAGATTATAATTTTATATATATATATATATATATATATATATATATATATATATATATATATACACTGCTCAAAAAAATAAAGGGAACACTAAAATAACACATCTTAGATCTGAATGAATGAAATATTCTTATTAAATACTTTGTTCTTTACATAGTTGAATGTCATACCCTCCAACTGTACCTTTTTAATAGGTACAGTACCTTTTTTTCATGGTCTGTACCGAATTTTGCCTCTCCAAACTTCCATTGAAAGTATAGGAAAAGGGGCGTGGCCACGCCCCCCTTTACACGCGACCACGCCCCTTTTCCGGATTTGTACCGATTTTTCTGTGTAAAATGTTGGAGGGTATGGAATGTGCTGACAACAAAATCACACAAAAATTATCAATGGGAATCACATTTATTAACCCATGGAGATCTGGATTTGGAGTCACACTCAAAATTAAAGTGGAAAAACACACTACAGGCTGATCCAACTTTGATGTAATGTCCTTAAAACAAGTAAATATTAGGCTCAGTAGTGTGTGTGGCCTCCTCGTGCCTGTATGACCTCCCTACAACCCACACAAGTGGCTCAGGTAGTGCAGCTCATCCAGGATGGCACATCAATGCGAGCTGTGGCAAGAAGGTTTGCTGTGTCTGTCAGCGTAGTGTCCAGTGCATGGAGGCGCTACCAGGAGACAGGCCAGTACATCAGGAGACGTGGAGGAGGCCGTAGGAGGACAACAACCCAGCAGCAGGACCGCTACCTCCGCCTTTGTGCAAGGAGGAACAGGAGGAGCACTGCCAGAGCCCTGCAAAATGACTTGAGGGTGAAACTCTGTGTGTGTGTGTGTGTGTGTGTGTGTGTGTGTGTGTGTGTGTGTGTGTGTGTGTGGGTGTGTGTGTGGGTGGAGTGTCTGAGGTCTCCATTAAGCTATGTCAAGGGACTCTGTGTCATATGCTGCAGAGGATTTATCTTCCCAGGATGATTCCATTCCATGTAATCAGGTTAGCACTGGTTTAGCACAGATTCCAGCAAGGGAGCCTGAGTGGTTATCCTCTATCAGATTTCTACTAGGGTTGCACAGAATGAATCTGCAACTCAGGCTTTACAGAGCTCTATGGCAGTCTGGCCCAGTTCTGGTACCTCAGGGCCCCCCTCTGTATATTCACATAAACGTGCTCTTGCGCAGATCATGCAGGATGACACGGATACCGATTCTGACACTGAGGACGGTGACGGGGATGTGTTGAGGGGGGCAGTATCTCTTGCTAAAGGGGTGCAGTTGATGATAGAGGCTATTAGGGATGTGTTGAATATTACTGATACCACACCTGAGCAGGTTGAGGAGGCTTACTTCACTGACAATAAGAAAGCCTCGCTAACCTTCCCTGCGTCCAAAGAATTAAATGTTATTTTGAAAAAGCGTGGGAAAACCCGGAGAAAAAAATCCAGATCCCTAAAAGGGTCCTGGTGGCGTTTCCTTTCCCTGTGGAGGATAGAAAAAAATGGGAAAACCCGCCCATAGTGGACGCGTCTGTATCCAGACTCTCAAAAAAGGTGGTGTGGCCGGAGAGACTAGCCAGCCACACGTGTAATGGCGTCTGCGGCACTGAAGGGGTTAACCCTCGTGCCCGGCACCATGTTACGGACTGTTTAAAAGTTTGTTTAATTATGTGTTTTACTTTTAACATGTCATATGTAGTGCTCTGTGCACCATTGCAGGAAGACATGTTTAACTGTATCTATTTTATATTCAAGACAGGCTTGGTGTATATTTAAAGGAAAAATGCAGTTACTATAGCTGTCTGAATACGCATCTCTTATCCTCTGGAAATAGGAAGGGGCATGCTAAGGGCCCTGTACTAGCAGTGAGGTGTGAAGGACAATACCTTTTGATGTGTAAGTTCCTTAGAGAGAGATGCTAATCATTGGGTTTATGGGCTTGGATTTGATGGCCCTCATTCCGAGTTGTTCGCTCGGTGTTTTTCATCGCATCGCAGTGAGATTCCGCTTAGTGCGCATGCGCAATGTTCGCACTGCGACTGCGCCAAGTAACTTTACAATGAAGAAAGTAAGTTTACTCACGTCTTTTTCATCGCTCCGACGTTCGCATTGTGATTGACAGGAAATGGGTGTTACTGGGCGGAAACACGGCGTTTTAGGGGCGTGTGACTGAAAACGCTACCGTTTCCGGAAAAAACGCAGGAGTGGCCGGAGAAACGGTGGGAGTGCCTGGGCGAACGCTGGGTGTGTTTGTGACGTCAGCCAGGTACGAAAAGCACTGAACTGATCGCACAGGCAGAGTAAGTCTGAAGCTACTCAGAAACTGCTAAGTCGTTTGTGATCGCAATATTGCGAAAACATCGGTCGCACATTTAAGAAGCTAAGATACACTCCCAGTAGGCGTAGGCTTAGCGTGTGTAACTCTGCTACATTCGCCTTGCGAGCGAACAACTCGGAATGAGGGCCGATATACGATCCCTGAATGGAAGTTAAAGGAAGGAAGACCGTTTGTTTGTATTGTAGCCATTCCTGTTGTAATCTTAAACACTGAGATTGCCTGCAGATGGGAATGACCAGACACATTTGTATTTTGAAGATATGTGATAAATTTATCAATAGTGAATGTTAATCTGATACCAAACGTTGTCTGGGTGACAGGAAGGAGGATATTGTTTTATTGCACTTATATCCTTGTAAAATGTAATTTATTGGTATTTTGTAAAATAACCTGATTGGTTGGAGAAGACAGGGAGGGCTTACCCCCCTGTGGTACTGTGTGGAAAACTGACATAAAATGGAGACCTGCGTGCCTCCAGAGGTGTAGTTGTACCATCTTTATTCTGCTGAAACATCTAATTGTATGCTGTTGCCCCTAGCAATAGGGAAGGGTTCTCTTTAGAACTATTGAGCAAATAAACATCTTTGCCTCAAGAAGACTGCTTCATCTTGTGACCAACAGGGTTAGGCCAAACCTAGCCCCGTCCTCCGGCTGTCCAGGGAAGTACCTAGCGTCTCCAAGCTCCGCCTTCCGCCAGCTACCGGTAGAGGCCTAGCAAGTGGCTAGTGGGGATTCGTCAGCACCACACAGCTGTGGTAAGGCAGTGCGTCGGCACATACAGAGCAGAACCGTGGTTCCAAACGCCACGGCAGGTTAGGAGTTTGGTGGTGGCAGCGAGAACCCGCCCACAGCGCAGTGGGTGGAGTCAGTAACAGGCGGTTACTGACGGTAAGCGGGAATCCCCTATGTGGTCAGGCCTCGTGCGGCTTGACCTTCCAATCTGTGCGCAGGCCACGGGACGCGGCAAGCGGTGAGTGCTTCCGTACGGTACCGTCCTGTCACAGAAATTGGTGGCATAGTGGTGGGATAATCCCAGGCGGCTTTTCATCACCTGATTGGAGAAGCCGAGTTACTCAGGAGAGGAGTAACTGCAGCGCAGGAGGACGCACAAGATGGCGGAATTCAGCGGAATGTCCAAGGAGGATCTGGAGATCGTATGCCAGGGGAAGGGTGTGGATATCCCTTCCAACGCGTCCAGAAGCGTCATGAAGGCGGCGCTCAGGAGCTGGGAGGAGTCTCATCGGGCGGAGGTGGAAAGCACTGACGGCGTCAGCATCGCAGAGGACGGCCCAACAGTGGACCTTCGTAAGGAACCGGTGAGAACCACAAGCCCCGCCCTCTCTCACAACAGCCATGTTTCCCAGCAATCCCTAGCAGGGCCAGGATCCCAACGTCCAAGGGGGGGCGATCCGGATACCCTAGCAGATCGGCTAGCGGAATTGGGGGAAAGGGCAACGGAGCAAGAACGCATGCTTGTCATTCGGATGTGGCATGCGGAGCGGACATCACAAGCCGTGGTACCCCGGGAGCCGTTGTCAGCTGTTGTACACAGATCAGGACGAGTTCAGTTTGCCAAGTTTGCAGACAGTGATGGGGACATTGATGGACATTTGCAAGTCTTTGAGAGGACTTGTAAACTACATGATCTACCCAAGTCAGAGTGGGTGAGACACCTTGTGCCCACTCTGCATGGAGAGGCCTTGGAGGCCTATCGAGGAGTGGCGACGGAGGACTGTGGGAACTACGACGAAGTCAAGAAGGCCCTCCTCCAGCGATTCTTCATCACTCCCGAGTCTTACAGGAAGAAATTCAGAGACTTGCCCAAGAATCCTAGCAGCACCCATGAGCATTTCGCCACCCAGCTGCGGCAGTACGTGGTGAAGTGGGTGAATGATTCGGAAGCCACTACATGGGACGCACTGATCGACCTGATCTGCAGGGAGCAGTTCTACCGTAGGTGCGCCCAAGAAGTGAAGGAGTGGGTGCTAGATCGGGAGCCACCCAGCTTAAAGATGGCTGCCCAGTTAGCAGACAAGTATGTGGCAATTCGGCCACGGGGGCAGAAGCGCCCCGCCAGCAGCCAGCTCCAAAAGACAGCACCACCAAGGGGACCCCCCTCTTCAGCTCATCACCCCCAAAGACAAGCATCTTCCAACCTGGGTGCTCTTAGCCAGCAACCGCACCGCAGAGTCCCTGCAACTGATCAGAGATCATCGGTGCCACGACTGGAGAAGAAGTGCTACGGCTGTGGGAAAATCGGACATCTGAGGATGAACTGTCCTGCATCCCAAGCACCCCAGACTCGTGCCCCAAATCCGAGTGCTGGAGCCCGGATCGCTTGTTTGACGAGAGGAGATGAGCCTACAGAGACTTTTCCCCCTCCAGTCAGTCTGATGGAGTGTGGCGAGAGACAGGTGCACTCTGCGGAGAGAGTCACCTGCATGGCCAAACAGCCCCTACACAACATGTGGAGGCACCTGCAGCCAGTCCACGTGGGACCCCTGCAGGTAGAAGGCCTAAGAGACTCTGGGGCCTCAATCACTGTGGTGAGCCCCCACCTTATAGATCCTGCTGCAGTATTGCAGGGTCGCACTGCCACGGTCACCCTGGCAGATGGAACAGAGAAAGAGGTTCCCATGGCAAGAGTCTACCTGACCTGGGGAGCTGGACCAGAGTTGCGAGAAGTTGCCATCATGGATGGTCTCCCAACTGATGTGGTCCTAGGAAATGATCTGGGTGGTGGGATCGTCACTACGTTTGTTGGCGCCATTCCCCGGAGTCAAGTTCCACAACCACTGTTGACATCAGCTACTCCAGCACAGCCCAGCCCAGAGGAAAAGACTACAGCTGCTAGACAACTGCCAGCACAGCCAACCACAGCATCAACCAGCCCAGAGGATAAGATCACAGCGGCTAGATCAGTACATCGACCCCGCATGCTTTTTGCATCTGGTATGCCCACGTCCACTAGCAACGCAGAGGATGTCGGTTCCAGCTCGTGTGATCCTGTGGGGGTGCCTAATGATGCTCCTGACCCAAGTGGTTTGCCAACTCCGGCGGTGAGTATGAGAAACCACACTGATTTTTCCATGACTGACCCCTACCAGACTGACCCTAATAGTCCCCACCTAGATCCCCCTGTAGAGTGTCCCAATTTAGGAGAGATTGAGGGCCACAGGCAGGAGTTTAGGGAGGCTCAACCCTCTAACCTATCCCTGAAAGGCATGAGGCGCCACTCTGGCAGCGGCCTTGACAGGGTTGGGTCAGGAAGTTTGACCTGGCGGGAAGGGTTAAGGTACAGAGTAGCCAGGAAAGTGGGAGGGGATAGACCAGATAGGGAATGTGTCCAACTGGTCCCCCCAGGGAACGTTCCTGCGCAACCGGTGTCGTTTGCCAGCGTAACCCCTTTGGACAGTAACCCGGAGACAGACCGTACCCTGAAGTGCCTGACACAGAGCTTACCCTGGTCTGGAATGTCGGATGACGCCCAGACCAACTGTAAGGCTGGTGCCATGCGTTGGCAGCCGGGGCACTCCAGCGGTTGTGTTGTCTCTGGGCCTCTGCCCATAGGAGAAACCTTGCAGCTAGTTGCTGTGGACATAGCAGGTCCCTTGCCTGTGCACAGTAGATCGGGGAAGACACGCAGCCTCCCTGTAGTGGATGCCACACAGGATCCAGAGGCTGGTGGTCTGGCCGCCATCACTGTGGCACAGGTAGCGGACGAGGAGGAAGGAGTAGGCCTAGGTGACAGGGTAGGTTTCCCGAGTCATAGGTCGACGGAGGAGGATTGGAGGGCAGGTCTGACAGTTAGGGCAGACAGTTGCCAGATAGGTATGACGGAGGTGCAGTGCCTGGGGCACCATGTGGGAGGAGACAGGGGTAGGCCTGACCCGAGGGGGTGGAGGCAACCAGAGGCTGTCCCCGACCCACATCACCCAGACCGGTACTGACCTTAGAATCTGTAAGGCCCTACGGACATGTTGTCATTGACTTTAGTCCTGTAGTGAACCCCTTGACAGAGGTGGCAAGGAAGGGCATTCCCAAGTCAGTGGACTTTGCACCCGCTTGCGAGTTGGCATTCCAGTCATTGAAGGAGGCTCGGGTACCCGCTCCAGTGCTGATGGCGCACATTCTTGACCAGGACTGTGTGTTACGAACTATTGCGCCACTGCATGGACTGGGAGCTGTACCGAGCCAGAAAGAGCCATATGGGCAGGAGCACCGTGTGGTCTGTTTGAGCAGGAAACTGCTATTGTGGGAGGTGGGGTATGCCACAGTTGGGACACCGTGGGTGGCACTTGTTTGTAACCGGCCCCCCACCGTGGTGACTTACCACCCACCTGTTAGGTGGCGGCAACCTACCTTGGGGGAATTGGACAGACTTTTGTGGTGGAGCCTTGAACTTGGACTTCAGGTGGACTATTTGAACATTGTGCACCCACGAAGAGCGGCCCACTGCACTATGGATGAACTGTCTAGGCCAGAGCCTACACCCCCCAGGTAGCGTCCCCTTCACCCCAACGGACTGCGGGACCAGGACCCAAATCGTTGGGACATGGGTCCCTGGTTGACCCGCTTGAATGGGGGGGGGGAGGAATGTGGCCGGAGAGACTAGCCAGCCACACGTGTAATGGCGTCTGCGGCACTGAAGGGGTTAACCCTCGTGCCCGGCGCCATGTTACGGACTGTTTAAAAGTTTGTTTAATTATGTGTTTTACTTTTAACATGTCATATGTAGTGCTCTGTGCACCATTGCAGGAAGACATGTTTAACTGTATCTATTTTATATTCAAGACAGGCTTGGTGTATATTTAAAGGAAAAATGCAGTTACTATAGCTGTCTGAATACGCATCTCTTATCCTCTGGAAATAGGAAGGGGCATGCTAAGGGCCCTGTACTAGCAGTGAGGTGTGAAGGACAATACCTTTTGATGTGTAAGTTCCTTAGAGAGAGATGCTAATCATTGGGTTTATGGGCTTGGATTTGATATACGATCCCTGAATGGAAGTTAAAGGAAGGAAGACCGTTTGTTTGTATTGTAGCCATTCCTGTTGTAATCTTAAACACTGGGATTGCCTGGAGATGGGAATGACCAGACACATTTGTATTTTGAAGATATGTGATAAATTTATCAATAGTGAATGTTAATCTGATACCAAACGTTGTCTGGGTGACAGGAAGGAGGATATTGTTTTATTGCACTTATATCCTTGTAAAATGTAATTTATTGGTATTTTGTAAAATAACCTGATTGGTTGGAGAAGACAGGGAGGGCTTACCCCCCTGTGGTACTGTGTGGAAAACTGACATAAAAAGGAGACCTGCGTGCCTCCAGAGGTGTAGTTGTACCATCTTTATTCTGCTGAAACATCTAATTGTATGCTGTTGCCCCTAGCAATAGGGAAGGGTTCTCTTTAGAACTATTGAGCAAATAAACATCTTTGCCTCAAGAAGACTGCTTCATCTTGTGACCAACAGGGTTAGGCCAAACCTAGCCCCGTCCTCCGGCTGTCCAGGGAAGTACCTAGCGTCTCCAAGCTCCGCCTTCCGCCAGCTACCGGTAGAGGCCTAGCAAGTGGCTAGTGGGGATTCGTCAGCACCACACAGCTGTGGTAAGGCAGTGCGTCGGCACATACAGAGCAGAACCGTGGTTCCAAACACCACGGCAGGTTAGGAGTTTGGTGGTGGCAGCGAGAACCCGCCCTCAGCGCAGTGGGTGGAGTCAGTAACAGGCGGTTACTGACGGTAAGCGGGAATCCCCTATGTGGTCAGGCCTCGTGCGGCTTGACCTTCCATTCTGTGCGCAGTCGACGGGACGCGGCAAGCGGCGAGTGCTTCCGTACGGTATCGTCCTGTCACAGGTGGTTTTACCTGTTCCAGGATATACTGCATTAAAAGAGCCGGCTGATCGTAAAATTGATAATACGCTCAAATCCATGTACACGGCTTCAGGGGAGATACTACGTCCTACTATTACCAGTGCTTGGATTGCCAAAGCTACATTAAAGTGGTCAGGCACGTTACTTGAGGATTTGGATACTATGGATGAATCTGATGTTGAATTGTTTTTGCGTAACATTCAGGATTCGGCAGGATTTCTGGTAGAGAAAGACCTGGGTTCCATGGCTGCAGGAATTTCTTCCATGTCTGTCTCGGCTCGTCAGGGACTGTGGCTGCGCCAGTGGTCTGCCGACGCAGAATCCAGGAAACGTGTGGAGACCCTACCCTGCACAGGTCATGTTCTCTTTGGGGAAGCGTTAGTTGAGTGGATCTCCACGGCTACGGCGGGTAAGTCTCCTTTTCTTCCCTCAGCTGCACCTGCTATGAAGAAACACTTTTCTTCAACTGCATCACAGCCCTTTCGGGCTGCCAAGCCACGAAAGGCCAGACCGTCCAAAACCTTCTTTAGGGGAGGCCAGCCCAAATCCAAGAAACCGGCTGCGTCCAGTTCCCAGGAACAGAAACCTACTTCCGGTACACCGAAGTCCTCCGCATGACGGTGGACTGCACGCCCCGGAGGTGGGGCCGTTGGGAGCGAGACTCAGGCTTTTCTGTCATGTCTGGGTGTCATCCGGCCTGGATCCCTGGGTGCAAGATATCGTATAGCAGGGCTACAGTCTGGAATTTCAAGATCTCCCTCCTCACCGATTCGTCAAATTAGGGCTGTCCTGCAGGTAGCCGTCCAGAAGTTGGTGGAGGCACAGGTTATCGTACTGGTCCCTCCTCATCTGCAAAACAAAGGTTACTATTCAAACCTTTTCGTGGTACCAAAACCGGATGGTTCGGTCAGACCCATTCTGAGCCTAAAATCGCTAAACCCCTTTCTGAAGGACTTCAAGTTCAAAATGGAATCTCTAAGGGCGGTAATATCAAGTCTGGAAGAGGGGGAATTCCTGGTATCCCTGGATATCAAGGATGCGTACCTCCACATTCCGACTTGGCCGCTACATCAGGCTTATCTCCGATTCGCACTGTTGGACTGTCACTATCAGTTTCAGGCTCTGCCATTTTGCCTCTCCACAGCACCGAGGGTTTTCACCAAGGTGATGGTGGAAATTATGGATCTCCGCAGACAGGGGGTGAACATAATTCCATATCTGGACGATCTGCTGATAAAGGCACCGTCCAAGGAGAAGCTGTTACAGTCCATCCTTCTCACGACCCACCTGCTCAGGGAACACAGTTGGATCCTGAATCTTACAAAATCAAATTTGGAACCAACCAGGAGGTTGTCCTTTCTGGGAATGATCCTCGACGCGGGAGTGCAGAGAGTGTTTCTTCCAGAGGAAAAAGCGTTGGTGATACAAACAATGGTCCGGGATGTCCTGAAGCCAGCGCGTGTGTTGGTTTATTAGTGCATTCACCTTCTGTGGAAGATGGTGACCTCTTACGAGGCTCTACAGTATGGGAGGTTTCATGAGAATTTAATTTTTATAGGTTGCTGCGCTTGTGAAAAGCTGCTCGGATTGTGAGATTAAGAATAGGTTATTATGTACCAAGCGCTGTGTGGAAAACAGTGTAAAAAATTAATAAAATTATAAATAAAAATTAAATAATAAATAAATAAAAAATAAAAAATAAAAAATGAAATATAAATGAAAAATAAAAAATAAACATTCAATAAAATTAATAAAATTAAATAAAATAAAAGGGAAAGAGGATAGGGGGGTTAGGATTAATGCAATGTTTACAGCTCCTTTGTGGATATGTGGAGCCGAGCGAAACGTAACAAAAGAAGAATTTACAATCAGAGATCAAGTAACCTGCCATACAGAAGGGGCTATTTACATTTTGGAATGTTCCTGTGGCAAACAATACGTTGGACAAACCAAACGTAAACTAAGAATAAGGATAGCAGAACACATTTACAACATAAAAAGAGGTTTAAAAACACACAGTGTTTCAGCCCACTTTCTCACCAAACACAATCAAAATCCGGCTGGATTAAAATTTATTGGGATCAGAAATGTCGAACCCCATTGGAGAGGGGAGGATATAGTAAAAACATTAAAGAAAAGAGAAACAGAGTGGATATACAAAATGAAGACTTTAGAACCACATGGCCTAAATATCGACATAGAGCTGAATGTCTTCCTATAATGTATGTTCCAAAAAACATTTTATACGTACACTTCATTTATTTTTATTTTATTGTTATTTTTTATTATTTATTTTTCTATTTTTTATATTTTATTTATTATTTTTATTTTCAAAAACCTTTTCCCCAATCCCCTGTTTCCCTATCCACAAATGCAATTTTAAAAATCTTGGGAATACTATTGAATACATTCCCCATTTTTTACCATGCGGTTGCCGCCGGAAACGTCACTTCCGGTTCCGGCCACTTCCTGTTTTTTTAATAAAGTTTTCCTATAAAAAGCAAACCAACAACAGTAATCCCATCACTTCCTTGAAAAAGAATCCGAATAGAATTCGAAACGCGTTAGAACAGAAGGAGCTGACATAAAGGACACAAGAACCGCTACTACCAGCCGCTTTACGAACAACCGGAAGCGGGGACCCGAACTTCCGGTCGCGGCAATCGAGGCAGAACAACCACGGCCAGCGGGAGAACGCACAGTGAAAACTGTCACGGCTACACCTTCCCTGGAAATTAATCATTGGAAGCAACTCCCAGGGTAAGATAGGGACAGTTTTAAATTCAAAAGACTGAATCCTTTTCCTGCAGAGACAGTGTCGCTCGGCTCCACATATCCACAAAGGAGCTGTAAACATTGCATTAATCCTAACCCCCCAATCCTCTTTCCCTTTTATTTTATTTTATTTAATTTTATTTATTTTATTGAATGTTTATTTTTTATTTTTCATTTATTTTTTATTTTTTATTTATTATTTATTTATTATTTAATTTTTATTTATAATTTTATTAATTTTTTACACTCATTTCCACACAGCGCTTGGTACATAATAACCTATGGGAGGTTTCATGCTCAGTCCTTCCAACTGGATCTCCTGGACAAGTGGTCGGGATTTCACTCCTCTGGCAGTTGCAACTACCTCACCTTCTGGAGGGCCTGCACGTTCGGGATTCAGGACTGGATCCTTCTTACCACGGATGCAAGTCTCCGAGGCTGGGGCACAGGCACTCAAGGGGAGAACTTCCAAGGAAGGTGGTCAATTCTGGAAGTCAGCCTGCCGATAAACATTCTAAAACTAAGAGCCGTCTACAACGGTCTTCTCCAAGCGGCCCATCTTCTGAGAAATCGGGCCATTTAAGTGCAGTCGGACAATGTAACGACAGTGGCTTACATCAACCGACAGGGCGTAACAAAGAGCAGAGCTGCAATGTCAGAGGTAACAAGAATCATCCTCTGGGCAGAAAAACACGCGTTGGCACTGTCAGCAATCTTCATTCCGGGAGTAGACAACTGGGAAGCGGACTTCCTCAGCAGAAACGATCTCCATCCAGGAGAGTGGGGACTCCATCCGGAGGTGTTCACGGAGGTGACAAATCTTTGGGGTATACCTCAAATAGACATGATGGCCTCTCGTCTCAACAAGAAGCTTCGGCGGTATTGTTCCAGGTCGAGGAATCCGCAAGCCGTGGCGGTGGATGCCCTAGTGACTCCATGGGTGTTCCAGTCGGTGTACGTGTTTCCTCCACTTCCACTCATTCCAAGAGTGCTAAAGCTCATAAGGAGAACAAGGGTTCAAGCGATCCTCATTGCTCCAGATTGGCCAAGAAGGTCTTGGTACATTGGTATGCGGATCTTTCCGGATCTATTGCTAGAAGAGACGAGGCCTCTTCCTCTTCGGGAGGACCTGCTGCAGCAGGGGCCGTTCGCCTATCAAGACTTACCGCGGCTGCGTTTGACGGCATGGAAGTTGAACGCCAGATACTAGCTCAGAAGGGCATTCCGAACAAGGTTATTCCTACCATGATACAGGCTAGGGAAGGAGTAACGTCTAAACATTACCATCGTATTTGGAAAAAATATGTATTTTGGTGTGAGTCCAAGAGGTTTCCTACGTTGGAGTTTCAACTGGGACGTTTTCTCCTCTTCCTGCGAGCAGGTGTGGATATGGGCCTGAGGTTGGGATCCATAAAGATACAAATTTCGTCCCTATCCATTTTCTTCCAGAAACCGTTTGCTGCCCTCCCTGAGGTTCAGACCTTTTTGAAGGGAATTCTGCACATCCAGCCTCCCTTTGTGCCGCCTACGGCGCCTTGAGATCTTAACGTGGTGTTGCAGTTCCTCCAGTCGGACTGTTTTGAGCCTCTACAGGATGTTGAGGTCAAGTTTCTCACGTGGAAGGCTGTCACTTTGTTGGCATTAGCTTCTGCTAGACGTGTGTCGGAGTTGGGGACTTTGTCCTGTAGAAGCCCATACTTGATCTTCCATGAAGATAGGGCTGAGCTTCGGACACATCAGTTTCTTCCGAAGGTTGTGTCAGCATTTCATATCAACCAACCTATTGTGGTGCCAGTTGCTACTGACTCCTCAATTTCATCAAAGTCCTTGGATGTTGTAAGGGCTCTGAAGATTTATGTGAAATCAGACTCTCTGTTTGTCCTGTATGATCCCAAGAATCTTGGGTGTCCTGCTTCTATGCAGGCGATATCTTGCTGGATCAGGTTCACTATCCAGCATGCGTATTCTACGGCAGGATTGCCGTGTCCTATGTCTGTTAAGGCCCACTCTACTCGTAAGGTGGGTTCTTCCTGGACGGCTGCCCGGGGTGTCTCGGCTTTACAGCTTTGCCAAGCTGCTACTTGGTCTGGGTCGAACACGTTTGCTAAGTTCTACAAGTTCGATACTTTGGCCTCTGAGGATCTGAAGTTCAGTCAATCAGTTCTGCAGGAGCCTCCGCACTCTCCCTCCCGTTCTGGGAGCTTTGGTACATCCCCATGGTACTAATGTGGACCCCAGCATCCTCTAGGACGTAAGAGAAAATAGGATTTTGGTTACCTACCGGTAAATCCTTTCCTTGTAGTCCGTAGAGGATGCTGGGTGCCCGCCCAGCGCTTCGCTTTCCTGCAACTGTTATTTGGTTCAGTACAACTTCATTTTAGTAACCTTCCCGGCCCTGCACCCTAACCCCCCTTCTCCTACCTAAACCTAACCTTCTTCCCCTCGCAGAAGGATGTCAGCGCGTCCTGCTCTTAGGTAGGTTGGGATGCCGGCTGTTGGTATTGTGACGCCGGCATCCTGTGTGGCGTTGGTATGTAGATGCCAGGATTGCGTCCTCTTTCGGGATCCGGGTGTCGTTATATCGACCACCGGGATCCAGTCTGTTGGGAAACTAACTGCTTCCTACCCCATCCACCCTGCTGAGATTATGTTGTGCAATGTACTATATTTTCCAATGTAACTGCGCGGCACTTGCTCCTCACAGCTCAAGTACCTCAGGAGACTCCCCTGCACTGGCCTACTCCCTCAGGAGTTCTTCTGACTAGGGTTGGCCATTGAGAGTTGCTTAACATCGAAGGCTAACTACCAATGGCTGATGGTTTTGCCATAGATGACAGAGAGCCAATGGTTCTCTGTCACCGATGTCTGAGTGGACCCAAATAGTTTTGGGTTTCTTTTCCCCCCACCTCACGAAGCTTAGCCCCACCTCTGGCTGCCCAGTAAGCTCCCTCCCCATTTTTGTGGTGGGCCTGGCCAGCGATTGCCATTGAGAGATGCGAACCATCGATGGTTCACCATAGATGGTTTATGTGCCAACGATGGTTTTCACCAATTGCACCACACACACACACACACACACACACACACACACACACACACACACACACACGCGCACACACACACACACACACACACACACACACACTGACACTGTATATACAGCACACACACACACACACACACACACACACACACACACTGACACTGTATATACAGCACACACACACACACACACACACACACACACACACACACACACACACACACACACACACACACTAGTAGCATTCACCGATATACACACACATACAATACACACACACAATGATACACTCACATACTGACACTGTATATACAGCACACACACGCACACACACACACACACACACACACACACACACACACACACACACACACACACACACACACACACACACTAGTAACATACACCCATATACACACATGTACACATACACCCATATACACACATGTACACTGGTCACACTCAATGATACACTCACATACTGACACTGTACATACAGTACACACACACACTAGTAACATACACCCATGTACACACATATACACTGGTCACACACAATGATACACTCACATACTGACACTACATACAGTACACACACACTAGTAACATATACACACACACACACACACACACACACAATGATACACTCACATACTGACACTGTACATACAGTACACACACACACACACACACACACACACACACACACACACACACACTAGTAACATACACCCATATACACACACATACACTGGTCACACACAATGATACACTCACATACTGACACTGTTCATACAGTACACACACACACACACACACACACACTAGTAACATACACCGATATACACACACACACACACACACTGGTCACACACAATGATACACACACACACATAATGACACTGTATATACAGTACACACACACACTAGTAACATACACCGATCTACACACACATACACACTGGTCACACACAATGATACACTCACATACTGACACTACATACAGTACACACACACACACACACACACACACACACACACACACACACACACACACACACACACACGTAACATACACCCATATACACACACATACACACACTGGTCACACACAATGATACACTCACATACTGACACTACATACAGTACACACACACACACACTAGTAACATACACACACACACACACACACACACACACACACACACACACAATGATACACTCACATACTGACACTACATACAGTACACACACACACACACACACACACACACACACTAGTAACATACACCCATATACACACACATACACTGGTCACACACAATGATACACTCACATACTGACACTACATACAGTGCACACACACACACACACACACACACACACACACACACACACACACACACACACACACACACACACACACACGTAACATACACCCATATACACACACACACACACACACACACACACACACACACACACACACACACAACACACAATGATACACTCACATACTGACACTACATACAGTACACACACACACACACACACTAGTAACATACACCCATATACACACACATACACTGGTCACACACAATTATACACTCACATACTGACACTGTATATACAGTACACACACACACACACACACACACACACACACACACACACACACACACACACACACACACACACAATGATACACTCACATACTGACACTGTACATACAGTACACACACACTAGTAACATACACCCATATACACACACACATACACTGGTCACACACAATGATACACTCACATACTGACACTGTACATACAGTACACACACACTAGTAACATACACCCATATACACACACACAGTACACACACACACACACACACACACACACACACACACACACACACACACACACACGTAACATGCACCCATATACACATATACACTGGTCACACACAATGATACACTCAAATACTGACACTGTACATACAGTACACACACACACCAGTAACATACACCCATATACACACATATACACTGGTCATACACAATGATACACTCACATACTGACACTGCACATACAGTACACACACACACACACACACACACACACACACACACACACACACACACACACACACTAGTAACATACACCCATACACACACACACACACACACACACAGTACACACACACACACACACACACACACACACACTGGTCACGCACAATGATACACTCACATACTGACACTGTATATACAGTACACACACACTAGTATCATACACCCATATACACACACACACATACACTAGTAACATACACCCATATACACACACACACACACACACACACACACACACACACACACTAGTAACATACACCGATCTACACACACACACACACACACACACACACACACACACACACACACACACACACACACACGCACTGGTCACACACACACGCACTGGTCACACACAATGATACACTCACATACTGACACTACATACAGTACACACACACACACACACACACACACACACACACACACACACACACACACACACACTAGTAACATACACCCATACGCGCACACACACACACACACACACACACTAGTAACATACACCCATACGCGCACACACACACACACACACACACACACACACACACACACACACACACACACACACACACACACACACACACACTGGTCACACACAATGATACACTCACATACTGACACTGCATACAGTACACACACACACACACACACACACACACACACACACACACACTAGTAACATACACCCATATACACACACACACACACACACACACACACACACACACACACACACACTAGTAACATACACCCATACGCACACACACACACACACACACACACACACACACACACACACACACACACACACACACACACACACACACACTGGTCACACACAATGATACACTCACATACTGACACTGCATACAGTACACACACACACACACACACACACACACACACACACACACACACACACACGTAACATACACCCATATACACACACACACACACACACACACACACACACACACACACACACACACACACACACAATGATACACTCACATACTGACACTGTATATACAGTACACACACACTAGTATCATACACCAATATACACACACACATACACTAGTAACATACACCCATATACACACACACACACACACACACACACACACACACACACACATACACACACACACACACACTAGTAACATGCACCGATCTACACACACACACACACACTGGTCACACACAATGATACACTCACATACTGACACTGTACATACAGTACACACACACACACACACACACACACACACACACACACACACACACACACACACACACACACACTAGTAACATACACCCATATACACACACATACACTGGTGAAACACAATGATATAAGTACACAGTGACACACACATGCATTGAAGCAGCAATACACTCTCCCCCCCTGTGTGCACCTTGTCCCTGCGGCAGCGGCTGGGGGAGGGGTGTCTGCAGAGTGTCACACAATGGCCGGGTACAGGGTGAGAGCTGCGGAGTTGGGGGACTGCCAGGAGATTATGCGGATGATACAGGTGAGAGGCAGCTGTGGGGGTGACACCTGTCCCTGGTGTCCCGTCCAGTCCCAGGGTCTGCACGTGGGGGAGGGGGCGGGGGGGGGGGGGGGGGGAATGGAGGGGGGACACATGTCACATGACCAGCCATGATCCGGAATTGTAACCCAGCGGTGCAGATAGTACAGGGCCTTATCCAGGTTTCTTACCAAAGCAAACAAGCGCACAACTGGGCATCACCATGTGCACTGCAGGTGGGGCAGATGTAACGTGCACAGAGACCTGGGTGACACCATGCTGCACTGCGGGTGGGGCAGATGTAACATATGCAGAGAGACCTGGGTGACACCATGCTGAACTGCAGGTGGGGCAGATGCAACATGTGCAGAGAGACCTCGGTAACACCATGCTGCACTGCAGGTGGGGCAGATGCAACATGTGCAGAGAGACCTCGGTAACACCATGCTGCACTGCAGGTGAGGCAGATGCAACATGTGCAGAGAGACCTCGGTAACACCATGGTGCACTGCAGCTGGGGCAGATGCAACATGTGCAGAGAGACCTGGGTAACACCATGTGCACTGCAGGTGGGGCAGATGTAACATGTGCACAGAGACCTGGGTGACACCATGCTGCACTGCGGGTGGGGCAGATGTAACATGTACAGAGAGACCTGGGTGACACCATGCTGCACTGCAGGTGGGGCAGATGTAACATGTGCACAGAGACCTGGGTGACACCATGCTGCACTGCGGGTGGGGCAGATGTAACATGTGCAGAGAGACCTCGGTAACACCATGCTGCACTGCAGCTGGGGCAGATGCAACATGTGCAGAGAGACCTGGGTAACACCATGTGCACTGCAGGTGGGGCAGATGTAACATGTGCACAGAGACCTGGGTGACACCATGCTGCACTGCGGGTGGGGCAGATGTAACATGTACAGAGAGACCTGGGTGACACCATGCTGCACTGCAGGTGGGGCAGATGTAACATGTGCACAGAGACCTGGGTGACACCATGCTGCACTGCGGGTGGGGCAGATGTAACATGTGCAGAGAGACCTGGGTGACACCATGCTGAACTGCAGGTGGGGCAGATGCAACATGTGCAGAGAGACCTCGGTAACACCATGCTGCACTGCAGGTGGGGCAGATACAACATGTGCAGAGAGACCTCGGTAACACCATGCTGCACTGCAGGTGAGGCAGATGCAACATGTGCAGAGAGACCTCGGTAACACCATGCTGCACTGCAGCTGGGGCAGATGCAACATGTGCAGAGAGACCTGGGTAACACCATGTGCACTGCAGGTGGGGCAGATGTAACATGTGCACAGAGACCTGGGTGACACCATGCTGCACTGCGGGTGGGGCAGATGTAACATGTACAGAGAGACCTGGGTGACACCATGCTGCACTGCAGGTGGGGCAGATGTAACATGTGCACAGAGACCTGGGTGACACCATGCTGCACTGCGGGTGGGGCAGATGTAACATGTACAGAGAGACCAGGGTGACACCATGCTGCACTGCAGGTGGGGCAGATGTAACATGTGCAGAGAGACCTGGGTGACACCATGCTGCACTGCCGGTGGGGCAGATGCAACATGTGCAGAGAGACCTCGGTAACACCATGCTGCACTGCTGGTGGGGCAGATGCAACATGTGCAGAGAGACCTCGGTAACACCATGCTGCACTGCAGGTGGGGCAGATGCAACACATGCAGAGAGACCTGGGTAACACCATGCTGCACTGCAGGTGGGGCAGATATAACATGTGCACAGAGACCTGGGTGACACCATGCTGCACTGCGCGGTGGGACAGATGTAACATGTGCAGAGAGACCTGGGTAACACCATGTGCACTGCAGGTGGGGCAGATGCAACATGTGCAGAGAGACCTGGGTAACACCATGCTGCACTGCAGGTGGGGCAGATGTAACGTGCATAGAGACCTGGGTAACACCATGTGCACTGCAGGTGGGGCAGATGCAACATGTGCAGAGAGACCTCGGTAACACCATGCTGCACTGCAGGTGGGGCAGGTGCAATATGTGCAGAGAGACCTGGGTAACACCATGCTGCACTGCAGGTGGGGCAGATATAACATGTGCACAGAGACCTGGGTGACACCATGCTGCACTACAGGTGGGGCAGATGTGACATGCAGAGAGACCTGGGTGACACCATGCTGCACTACAGGTGGGGCAGATGTAACATGTGCAGAGAGACCTGGGTGACACCATGCTGCACTGCAGGTGGGGCAGATGCAACATGTGCAGAGAGACCTCGGTAACACCATGCTGCACTGCAGGTGGGGCAGATGCAACATGTGCAGAGAGACCTCCGTAACACCATGCTGCACTGCAGGTGGGGCAGATGCAACATGTGCAGAGAGACCTCGGTAACACCATGCTGCACTGCAGGTGGGGCAGATATAACATGTGCACAGAGACCTGGGTGACACCATGCTGCACTACAGGTGGGGCAGATGTGACGTGCAGAGAGACCTGGGTGACACCATGCTGCACTACAGGTGGGGCAGATGTAACATGTGCAGAGAGACCTGGGTGACACCATGCTGCACTGCGGATGGGGCAGATGTAACATGTGCAGAGAGACCTGGGTGACACCATGCTGCACTGCAGGTGGGGCAGATGCAACATGTGCAGAGAGACCTCGGTAACACCATGCTGCACTGCAGGTGGGGCAGATGCAACATGTGCAGAGAGACCTCGGTAACACCATGCTGCACTGCAGGTGGGGCAGATGCAACATGTGCAGAGAGACCTCGGTAACACCATGCTGCACTGCAGGTGGGGCAGATGCAACATGTGCAGAGAGACCTGGGTAACACCATGTGCACTGCAGGTGGGGCAGATGTAACATGTGCACAGAGACCTGGGTGACACCATGCTGCACTGCGGGTGGGGCAGATGTAACATGTACAGAGAGACCTGGGTGACACCATGCTGCACTGCAGGTGGGGCAGATGTAACATGTGCACAGAGACCTGGGTGACACCATGCTGCACTGCGGGTGGTGCAGATGTAACATGTACAGAGAGACCTGGGTGACACCATGCTGCACTGCAGGTGGGGCAGATGTAACATGTGCAGAGAGACCTGGGTGACACCATGCTGCACTGCCGGTGGGGCAGATGCAACACATGCAGAGAGACCTGGGTAACACCATGCTGCACTGCAGGTGGGGCAGATGCAACACATGCAGAGAGACCTGGGTAACACCATGCTGCACTGCAGGTGGGGCAGATATAACATGTGCACAGAGACCTGGGTGACACCATGCTGCACTGCGGGTGGGGCAGATGTAACATGTGCAGAGAGACCTGGGTGATACTATGCTGCACTGCAGGTGGGGCAGATGCAACATGTGCAGAGAGACCTCGGTAACACCATACTGCACTGCAGGTGGGGCAGATGCAACATGTGCAGAGAGACCTCGGTAACACCATGCTGCACTGCAGGTGGGGCAGGTGCAATATGTGCAGAGAGACCTCGGTAACACCATGCTGCACTGCAGGTGGGGCAGATATAACATGTGCACAGAGACCTGGGTGACACCATGCTGCACTACAGGTGGGGCAGATGTGACGTGCAGAGAGACCTGGGTGACACCATGCTGCACTACAGGTGGGGCAGATGTAACATGTGCAGAGAGACCTGGGTGACACCATGCTGCACTACAGGTGGGGCAGATGTAACATGTCATAAAGACCTGGGTAACACCATGCTGCACTGCAGTTAGGCATATGTAACATGTATAGAGATAACTGAGTAACCCCATGCTACACTGCAGGTGGGGCAGATGTAACAGTAACCCCATGCTACACTGCAGGTGGGGCAGATGTAACATGTATAGAGATAACTGAGTAACCCCATGCTACACTGCAGGTGGGGCAGATGTAACATGTGCATAGAGAGCTGGGTAACACCACGCTGCACTGCAGTTGAGGCAGATGTAACATGTGAAGAGAGACCCTTGTAACACCATGCTACACTGCAGGGGGTGGGGAAAATGTAACATATACAGAGAACTGGGTAACACCATGCTGCACTGCATGTGGGGCAGATGTAACATGTGTAGAGAGACCTGGGCAACACCATGCTACACTGCAGGTGGGGCAGATGTAACCTGTGCAGAGAGACCTCGGTAACACCACGCTGCATTGCAGGTGGGGCAGATGTAATATGTGCAGAGAGACCTGGGTAACACCATGCTACACTGCAGGTGGGCCAGATGTAACATGTACATAGAGACCTGGGTAACACCACGCTGCACTGCAGGTGGGGCATATAGAGACCTGGGTAACACCATGCTACACTGCAGGTGGGGCAGATATAACATGTGCAGAGAGACCTGGGTAACACCATGTTGCACTGCAGGTGGGGCTGATGTAACGTGCAGAGAGACCTGGGTAACACCATGTTGTACTGCGGTGGGGCTGATGTAAAATGTACAGAGAGACCTGGGTAACACCATATAGCACTGCAGGTAGGGCAGATGTAACCTGTGCAGAGAGACCTGGGTAACACCACGCTGCATTGCAGGTGGGGCAGATGTAATATGTGCAGAGAGACCTGGGTAACACCATGCTACACTGCAGGTGGGCCAGATGTAACATGTACATAGAGACCTGGGTAACACCACGCTGCACTGCAGGTGGGGCAGATAGAGACCTGGGTAACACCATGCTACACTGCAGGTGGGGCAGATATAACATGTGCAGAGAGACCTGGGTAACACCATGTTGCACTGCAGGTGGGGCTGATGTAACGTGCAGAGAGACCTGGGTAACACCATGCTGCACTACGGGTTGGACAGATGTAACGTGCAGAGAGACCTGGGTAACACCATGCTGCACTGCAGGTAGGGCAGATATAACATGTGCAGAGAGAGTTAGATTTGGGTGGGGTGTGATCAAACTGAAATCTAAATTGCAGTGTAAAAATAAAGCAGACAGTATTTACCCTGCACAGAATTAATATAATCCACCCAGATCTAACTCTCTCTGCACATGTTACATCTGCCACACCTGCAGTGCCGCATGCCCTTGCCCATTAGTGTGCTTTATTGGTTTGTTAACATACCTGAATAACCCCCATAATGCAATGCCTGCCCCCTGACCCTGATGAGCCTTACTTGCAGACAGTGGTGCTTGCTGACACATTGCTACGTCCTGTGGCCATTCCCCACTAGTGATGATAGTGTGTGTAAGACTGGGGGGGGTTTCCAGCTGTCTTGCAGTCACAGTGCAATAGTATAATGGGCCTGATGCAGGAATAGACGCAGCATCTAGGTTCCCGCAGTCCAGCATACGTCTTTGCTAGTATTCATACACACCCTTACTGCGCACGCACAAACCCAAGCATCCGATGGCGTTCGCAATTGCGCATGACATCGCTAGCACTTGAGAAAGGGTCAACGGCTGAGCTGAGAAAGAGGCAGAGGATGGTGTGAGATTTGTGGTTCAACGAGTGCCATCCTGCTTTGGCAGGCTTGCTGGGACCAGTAGTTCACCTGTAAAAAAAAGAATATATTACTTTAAAAATAACATTACCTCCGGGGGGGAGGGTTACAAGATTTTGTATTTGGTTCATTTATTGTGTGTTTTGCTCTGTAATAACCCATAATGTTTATCGTGCACCTATAGCTACACATTTATACTTAGCGGGTGTACGCCAGCTCGTAGCTTTCTTTATTTCGGCTTCACATGTCCGTACCAAGCTGTGTGTCCTCTGTTCCAGGAGCTGGCTGACTACGAGAAGTTACCGGATCAGGTGAAGATTACAGCACAAGGTGTGGAATGGTGCGAGGAGCAACCGGTGACCGCCGCAGCCTGGGTGGGAGAGAAATAGGGAGGGATAATGTTAGTGACGATTACTTGTTCATGTGACCTGGGGGCCCCACTATGTATCCCAAACCAATCTGCCATCAGAAATATATGGTATATGGGAGCGTATATATCCGGTGTATCCATCCATCAATGTTCTGCAGATCACTAGAGAGGTCAGTAATGTAATAGTCTGCAGGATATATCACTATGTATCTGTCAGGGGGTAGATGGGACAGAGCAATGTGCTGCAGATCACTAGAGAGGTCAGTAATGTAATAGTCTGCAGGATATATCACTATGTATGTATCTGTCAGGGGGTAGATGGGACAGAGCAATGTTCTGCAGATCACTAGAGAGGTCAGTAGTGTAATAATCTGCAGGATATAACACTATGTACCTGTCAGGGGGTAGATGGGACAGAGCAATGCTCTGCAGATCACTAGAGAGGTCAGTAATGTAATAGTCTGCAGGATATATCACTATGTACCTGTCAGGGGGTACATGGGACAGAGCAATGTTCTGCAGATCACTAGAGAGGTCAGTAATGTAATAATCTGCAGGATATATCACTATGTACCTGTCAGGGGGTACATGGGACAGAGCAATGTTCTGCAGGTCACTAGAGAGGTCAGTAATGTAATAATCTGCAGGATATATCACTATGTACCTGTCAGGGGGTACATGGGACAGAGCAATGTTCTGCAGATCACTAGAGAGGTCAGTAATGTAATAGTCTGCAGGATATATCACTATGTACCTGTCAGGGGGTACATGGGACAGAGCAATGTTCTGCAGATCACTAGAGAGGTCAGTAGTGTAATAATCTGCAGGATATATCACTATGTAACTGTCAGGGGGTAGATGGGACAGAGCAATGTTCTGCAGGTCACTAGAGAGGTCAGCAATGTAATAAT
This sequence comes from Pseudophryne corroboree, assembly GCF_028390025.1. Taxonomy (NCBI): domain Eukaryota; kingdom Metazoa; phylum Chordata; class Amphibia; order Anura; family Myobatrachidae; genus Pseudophryne; species Pseudophryne corroboree. The sequence goes on along the minus strand of NC_086449.1, from coordinate 2,438,027 downwards.
CTGCAGGATATATCACTATGTACCTGTCAGGGGGTACATGGGACAGAGCAATGTTCTGCAGATCACTAGAGAGGTCAGTAATGTAATAGTCTGCAGGATATATCACTATGTACCTGTCAGGGGGTACATGGGACAGAGCAATGTTCTGCAGATCACTAGAGAGGTCAGTAGTGTAATAATCTGCAGGATATAACACTATGTACCTGTCAGGGGGTAGATGGGACAGAGCAATGTTCTGCAGATCACTAGCTAGGTCAGTAATGTAATAATCTGCAGGATATATCACTATGTATCTGTCAGGGGGTAGATGGGACAGAGCAATGTTCTGCAGATCACTAGAGAGGTCAGTAATGTAATAATCTGCAGGATATATCACTGTGTACCTGTCAGGGGGTAGATGGGACAGAGCAATGTTCTGCAGATCACTAGAGAGGTCAGTAATGTAATAATCTGCAGGATATATCACTGTGTACCTGTCAGGGGGTAGATGGGACAGAGCAATGTTCTGCAGATCACTAGAGAGGTCAGTAATGTAATAATCTGCAGGATATATCACTATGTACCTGTCAGGGGGTAGATGGGACAGAGCAATGTTCTGCAGATCACTAGAGAGGTCAGTAATGTAATAATCTGCAGGATATATCACTGTGTACCTAATGTAAACTAATGCAATAATGGGTATTTGGATAGTGATGGGACAGTGGGGTAATTTTTTCAGTGGGGTAATTTTTTCAGTGGGGTAATTGTTACAGTGGGGTATTTGGATAGTGGTGGGGTACTTGTATATGATATTACGGGTGTCGGCCAGTGAGAGCTGGTTAGTGACGGGATAGAGGGGTAATTAGGATAGAGGGGTATTAGGATAGAGGGGTAATTGTTGGTTCATCCTCAGATCTCCTACGTGACGGCTTCGGGGAGACAGCACCCCTCTTTCGTTGTCTGGTGGCAGAATGTGAAGATGAGGACAGGATGGCGGCCGGTAAGAGAACCTTCCAGAAAGCAGAAAAGGGTGGGGTAGTGCACTAGAGGGGCGCGCCTCCGCCCCAGGATCTACCCCATCTGGTGACCAGGGGGTTATAGAGATGGGGCACAGAGCAGCGGCGATAATAGTGCAGGATGATGGGGTCTATCGGGGACCCAGTAATAATCTGCACATTTCTGGTAAACACCGATACGCAGGTATATACCTACACCCCAGTGCGTCGCCGGTATGCCTACACCCCAGTGCGTCGCCGGTATGCCTACACCCCAGTGCGTCGCCGGTATGCCTGGCAGCAGGGACATCTGATTTTCCCCTCCCGCTGGTGACATCACACTCAGGGGTGACTGCTGATATACTGTATCTGGATGATATATCAGCATTGGCTGTGCTGCAGGGCTCCCCGGATAGGTGTGTGAATGGCGCCATAGACAGACATTCCCGGTGCACACTCCCGCTGATCCGCTAGCGACATATCCTGCATGGCTTGCATGAAGGATATATTGGAAGGTTGTTCCCGGCATTCCTCTGGGATTTTGCTCTTTTGCAAGCGACCATTTGTATCTATTTATTTCCACTGAAGCCAAAGTCACCTCGGAGGCGGCTGTGAGGTCAGATCTTTGGTGTCTCTGTGTATTGTACACATTACAATACACATCTCCACCACTAGGTGTCAGGCTTCTGGCATTCGCTGTATGGGCGCAGTTTTACGTGCTGTGCGTGTTTTGCGATTGTTTCCGCATAGAGATGCAGAAGGAATTTGGCTGCAGGGAGTGTGGATTTTAGTGAGTGTTCACTGGGGGTGGCTAGGCAGATGTAGACAGTGCAAGTGGGATTCTCAGCTGCGGCATAGCATAAAGGCGCAGACGCGGCGCTGACAAAAGACGCGCGTGCACCTGACTCGGACTGATTCCCAGCCGCACACAAATAAACGCACTTTCAGCTCCATTAAATATGTGAATAAGGAATTTATTTTTCATGAGTTTTAGTAAAGCCATTAATACGTAGATAATAAAGTGTTGCAGAATACGTTGCGTCCTGTATATACAGCGAGTTGTGACCTCGCTGCACTAAGTGTATACTGTATGTTCCAGGTCCTCAGCTAGCGGGATACGCTCTGACGTACTTTATCTATAGCACCTGGGAGGGGCGGTCGCTATATCTGGAGGATCTATACGTCACGCCACAGTATAGAGGTAGGTAACATGTAGTGTCTGTAATATACAGTGTTTCCCAAACTCAGTCCTCAGGGAACCTAATAGCTAGGTACACACTATACCACAATAATCCGGCGCTCTGACACTTTTATTGTATAGTGCGTATGATCGAGCATGTCGCCGGTAAACCGGAATAATCTGGCACAGAAACACACACCCAAGATTATACGATCGGTCAGACAAATAAATACAAAATCATAAACCACCCAACAAGCTGGTGGAACATGATGTCTATGTCCTGTTGGGTGGTTTATGATCTTGTATTTATTTCCACCTGGAAACCTAATGGGTCCAGACACTGACATTAATGGGATCCATTCAATGCTGCTACTTTCTGCCTTGAATCTAATATTGGATATGTTTAGGAGCTGTTGACACCCTACCACTATTCTCCGTTGTTACTTGGATTCATTATGGTTGAATATCAATGAGACTTGTCTTGATTAAAATTCGTGTTCTTGAATAAAGTCATGAATAGCTGAAAGTTGAACTATTACATCCTTTGGACTATTTGAGGAGAGTGCCCCCTAGACTACTGGACTTTGGTGTATTTATGTGGACTCACCAATTATAGTGGCAGCACCCCGAAAATTGACTCTAATTTGGATGTGAGTGCAGGACACACACGGATATATATATATATATATATATATATATATATATATATATACACTGCTCAAAGGGAACACTAAAATAACACATCCTAGATCTGAATGAATGAAATATTCTTATTAAATACTTTGGCCCTCATTCCGAGTTGTTCGCTCAGAGTTTTTCATCGCATCGCAGTGAGAATTCTCTTAGCGCGCATGCGCAATGTTCGCACTGCGACTGCGCCAAGTAACTGTACTATGAAGAAAGTAAGTTTACTCACGGCTTTTTCATCGCTCCGACGTTCGCATTGTGATTGACAGGAAATGGGTGTTACTGGGCGGAAACACGGCGTTTTAGGGGCGTGTGGCTGAAAACGCTACCGTTTCCGGAAAAAACGCAGGAGTGGCCGGAGAAACGGTGGGAGTGTCTGGGCGAACGCTGGGTGTGTTTGTGACGTCAGCCAGGAACGACAAGCACTGAACTGATCGCACAGGCAGAGTAAGTCTGAAGCTACTCTAAAACTGCTAAGTCGTTTGTGATCGCAATATTGCGCATACATCGGTCGCACATTTAAGAAGCTAAGATTCACTCCCAGTAGGCGGCGGCTTAGCGTGTGTAACTCTGCTACATTCGCCTTGCGAGCGATCAACTCGGAATGAGGGCCCTTGTTCTTTACATAGTTGAATGTGCTGACAACAAAATCACACAAATATTATCAATGGAAATCAAATTTATTAACCCATGGAGGTCTGGATTTGGAGTCACCCTCAAAATTAAAGTGGAAAAACACACTACAGGCTGATCCAACTTTGATGTAATGTCCTTAAAACAAGTCAGAATGAGGCTCAGTAGTGTGTGTGGCCTCCACGTGCCTGTATGACCTCCCTACAACACCTGGGCATGCTCCTGATGAGGTGGCGGATGGTCTCCTGAGGGATCTCCTCCCAGACCTGGACTAAAGCATCCGCCAACTCCTGGACAGTCTGTGGTGCAACGTGGCGTTGGTGGATGGAGCGAGACATGATGTCCCAGATGTGCTCAATTGGATTCAGGTCTGGAGAACGGGCGGGCCAGTCCATAGCATCAATGCCTTCGTCTTGCAGGAACTGCTGACACACTCCAGCCACATGAGGTCTAGCATTGTCTTGCATTAGGAGGAACCCAGGGCCAACCGCACCAGCATATGGTCTCACAAGGGGTCTGAGGATCTCATCTCGGTACCTAATGGCAGTCAGGCTACCTCTGGCGAGCACATGGAGGGCTGTGCGGCCCCCCAAAGAAATGCCACCCCACACCATTACTGACCCACTGCCAAACCGGTCATGCTGGATGATGTGGCAGGCAGCAGAACGTTCTCCTTGGCGTCTCCAGACTCTGTCACGTCTGTCACATGTGCTCAGTGAGAACCTGCTTTCATCTGTGAAGAGCACAGGGCGCCAGTGGCGAATTTGCCAATCTTGGTGTTCTCTGGCAAATGCCAAACAACCTGCACGGTGTTGGGCTGTAAGCACAACCCCCACCTGTGGACATCGGGCTCTCATACCACCCTCATGGAGTCTGTTTTTGATCATTTGAGTAGACACATGCACATTTGTGGCTTGCTGGAGGTCATTTTGCAGGGCTCTGGCAGTGCTCCTCCTGTTCCTCCTTGCACAAAGGCGGACGAAGCGGTCCTGCTGCTGGGTTGTTGCCCTCCTACGGCCTCCTCCACGTCTCCTGATGTACTGGCCTGTCTCCTGGTAGCGTCTCCATGCTCTGGACACTACGCTGACAGACACAGCAAACCTTCTTGCCACAGCTCGCATTGATGTGCCATCCTGGATGAGCTGCACTACCTGAGCCACTTGTGTGGGTTGCAGACTCCGTCTCATGCTACCACTAGAGTGAAAGCACCGCCAGCTTTCAAAAGTGACCAAAACATCAGCCAGAAAGCATAGGAGCTGAGAAGTGGTCTGTGGTCACCACCTGCAGAACAACTCCTTTATTGGGGGTGTCTTGCTAATTGCCTATAATTTCCACCTGTTGTCTATGCCATTTGCACAACAGCATGTGAAATTGATTGTCAATCAGTGTTGCTTCCTAAGTGGACAGTTTGATTTCACAGAAGTGTGATTGACTCGGAGTTGCATTGTGTTGTTTAAGTGTTCCCTTTATTTTTTTGAGCAGTGTATATATATATATATATATATATATATACACACACACAAACGTTACTTAGAACACATACACACAAACGCACACATAAACAGATGCATATATATATATATAGTTATACACACACACATAGAACACATACATAAAACTCATACATATACACACACATAGGAAACACACACACATATATACACACACACACACACACACACACACACACATAGAACACCTACACACATACAAACAGTATACCCACAAATACACACTTACAATTATTATTTATTTATTTAACAGTTTCTTATATAGCGCAGCATATTCCGTTGCACTTTACAATTAGAATAACAGTAATAGAACAAAACTGGGTAAAAACAGACAGACATAGAGTTAGGAAGGCCCTGCTCGCAAGCTTACACTCTACAATGTCACTGACACCTGGAGCCTGCCCTGAGGACAGGTGCTGCAGGAGGAGATCACTGGCTGCTGGCATTGCTGGGGGTTGGGCAGAGCCCGGAAAATGTTCATCATTAGGCTCCGCCAATATGACACCATTCTGTGAGTAATATGTCATATTGTACCGCCCCTCACCAATGAACTGCGAATCACGGCATATATAGCCGTGAGGGGGTGGGGCTCCAATCGCTGACTGCTGGATAAAATAAAATTGGTCCATTTAGGGGTGGTAGTGTGGTTATGTTTGCAGGGTACTCAGAACCCCCCCTTCCCCCCGTGTTCTAGTGAATAGACTTAAAATGGAGTGCCTGGGATATAGTATGGTTTTCAAGAACAAAGCAGGAGCCAGCACATCCAATATGATGCAAAAAGTTACTAATGAAGCATCAAAAATAACCTGAAGGAGCAATAGTAGGATGCTTGACCATGTCATCACAAATAAGCAGCATTCATGCGAAGTAGAGTACTTATCAATGTGGTGTCAAGGTAAAATAAAGCTAGTCAGCCCAACGCGCGTTTCACTGCTCACAAAAGGTGCATGGTCTGCCTTTATATCCTATATAACATGGTGTCAGGATAAAATAAAGCCATTCATCCTCCTATAGTCACAGTCCTACGTCCGTTTCGCTGCTCACAAAAGATGCATGGTCTGCCTTTATATCCTATATAACATAGTGTCAGGATAAAATAAAGCCATTCATCCTCCTATAGTGACAGTCCTACATCCGTTTCGCTACTCACAAGAGATGCATGGTCTGCCTTTATATCCTACATGGTGTCAGGATAAAATAAAGCCATTCATCCTCCTATAGTCACAGTCCTACGTCCGTTTCGCTGCTCACAAAAGATGCATGGTCTGCCTTTGTATCCTCTATACCTGCACCAATTAGTACTTATAGTAATCCAATCCACCAGCTAGTGTGAAGAAAATGTAAGTGACGCGGTGTCGCCATGGTGATGTTGGAAAAACCCTTACTAGTCAGCTGTAACTACAGCAACAGTTTTAAACAGAGCAAACTAGGGATGGCTATAGTCCAATCTCTGAGTCAGAATCATTGATGTTCTATACTGATGATGAATACTTTTACCATCAATTGTGGAGAACCAGATGGTTTTCCACCATCCACAGTACAGAACCACCTGATGGTTTGGTGTGTTTTTTCTACAAGGTCCCGGGACACGGTGCATAGCCTTCCCTAGAGCAAACTAGTTTGGGGGCATGTACCAGGTAATGATGTCATGTGAGGGCATGACATTAGCACATTCTCAATCACAAAAAGCTGGAAGTGCCTCACGGTCGGCATAGAAACCTGGTTCAAGTTTATAAACTATAATTTGGTGCCCTTTACACTCTCTTTGTATTTGCTAGTTCTTTACGTAGTGATCTCCTTGCTGTACCAAATTGTTTCCTCACTGTAACTACATATGTGTACTTATCTTTGTTTCTATGTCCTATATGCCTGCTTTTGTTTAGATGCTGCTGGTTACACTGCTGTGTTATTGTGTATACACTAGAACCAGGTTTCTATGTCAACTATGCAACACGTTCGACTTCTTGTGAATAAGAATGTGAAGATGTCATGCCATCACATGGTGTTTTATATATATATATATATATATATATATATACATACATACACAGGCCATACCCCACTGCATTTTTTCACATAAATAAGGGCTGAGTCTGCAGTGAGTTGTCAGTCATTTGCCAAAAAAAGTTTGACAAAATTGCACAACTTGTGTGTGCTGTACTGTATCACTACGTTTGTTCACAACTTCACATAAATATAAGTGGTGTGTCCCCCCTGCTGTGTGAGTTGTCATTTGCAGAAAAAGTAAAAAATAATTGTTATTATTTCTTATACAACCAGTGCGCGCTGCACCCCACTGTGACTTTGTTCACATAAATATAAGCAGTGTGATTCCCCACTTTGAGTTGTCATTTGTAAAATATAATTCTTCTGGTTTTTTGTACAACATGTGCTCTGACCCCACTGTGACTTTGTTCACATACATTTAAGCGGTGTGACTCCCTGCAGCAGGAGTTGTCATTTGCAAAAAAATAGTTTAAAGAGTTTTTACATTTTTTGTCTTTTCTTTGTACAACTGGTGTGTCATGTACTGTACCCCACTACGTTTGTTCACAACTTCACATAAACATAACTCCACAGTGAGTTGTCATTTGCAAAATAAAGAAAAAATGAACTGTTCTTTGTATAACTGGTGTGTGTTCATCGATATGGATAATGGCCCTCATCCCGAGTTGTTCGCTCGTTATTTTTCTTTCACAACGGAGCGATTAGTCGCTAATGCGCAATGTCCGCAGTGCGACTGCGCCAAGTAAATTTGCTATGCAGTTAGGTAATTTACTCACGGCAATACAAGGTTTTTTCTTCGTTCTGATGATCGTAATGTGATTGACAGGAAGTGGGTGCTTCTGGGCGGAAACTGGTCGTTTTATGGGTGTGTGCGAAAAAACGCTACCGTTTCCGGGAAAAACGCGGGAGTGGCCGGAGAAACGGAGGAGTGTCTGGGCGAACGCTGGGTGTGTTTGTGATGTCAAACCAGGAACGACAAGCACTGAACTGATCGCAGATTCCGAGTAAGTGTGGAACTACTCAGAAACTGCTAAGAAGTGTCTATTCGCAATTTTGCTAATCTTTCGTTCGCAATTTTGATAAGCTAAGATTCACTCCCAGTAGGCGGCGGCTTAGCGTTTGCAAAGCTGCTAAAAGCAGCTTGCGAGCGAACAACTCGGAATGACCCCCAATGATCAGTGGAGAGAAGAGCAGGATCAGCAACCAACTACTAGCGCTGCAGCTGCTGCCAGTCATAATAGAACAACATCTACTAAATGCAGTCTAAGGGGCAGAAAGTTTAGGAAAGGGCTCCCACAATCAAAATCTTTTACAATGTTAAAAAAGGTATAGAGGTGTCACCTTAACAAAATATGACAAATTAGTGCCCCCCCCCCCCCCCCAAAAAAAAAAAAAAGAACACTAAGGCTCAAACTGTGTGTTCCCAAATTACTAAGGAGAGTCTAGGAGTGTCCACATTAGCTATGCGTGAGTCTGACATTTCTCACACTGTCCTTTCTTTTCTGCCACTGCTGTGTGACAATGGAGGTCATTCCGAGTTGTTCGCTCGGTAAATTTCATCGCATCGCAGCGATTTTCCGCTTAGTGCGCATGCGCAATGTCGGCACTGCGACTGCGCCAAGTAAATTTGCTATGAAGTTAGGATTTTTACTCACGGCTTTTTCATCGCTCAGGCGATCGTAGAGTGATTGACAGGAAATGGGTGTTAGTGGGCGCAAACACAGCGTTTTATGGGCGTGTGGGGAAAAACGCTACCGTTTCTGGAAAAAACGCAGGAGTGGCTGGAGAAACGGGGGAGTGTCTGGGCGAACGCTGGGTGTGTTTGTGACGTCAAACCAGGAACGACAAGCACTGAACTGATCGCAGATGCCGAGTAAGTGTGGAGCTACTCTGAAACTGCTAAGAAGTTTGTAATCGCAATATTGCGAATACGTCGTTCGCAATTTTATGATGCTAAATTCACTCCCAGTAGGCGGCGGCTTAGCGTGAGCAACTCTGCTAAAATCGCCTTGCGAGCGAACAACTCGGAATGACCTCCAATGTTTCATAGATGTGGTATAAACTGCAGTGTGTTTGTGCCGCTGCTCTGTCACTTAGTAACCAACCAGCTTGCTGCAACCTTTGGCCTTAACTGGATGAAAAAAAATATTATGCACTATGAGTTGATCAAAATTTGGTCAAAATTGGTTGGAAATGAATATTACTGAGGTTAATAATACTATAGGAACAAAAAAAGGCCCAAATTATGTGGTTTGGGCAGTTTTTATAAATTTTTGAAAAACAAAAATAGATCCAAAACACATGAGGGCGGTTTTAGCAAAACCAAAACACAATGGCCCTCATTCCGAGTTGTTCTCTCGCTAGCTGATTTTAGCAGCAGTGTAAACGCTATGCCGCCGCCCTCTGGGAGTGTATCTTAGCTTAGCAGAAGTGCGAACGAAAGGATCGCAGAGTGGCTACAAAAACAGATTGTGCAGTTTCTGAGCAGCTCGACACTTACTCCTAGCTTGCGATCACTTCAGACTGTTTAGTTCCTGTTTTGACGTCACGAACACGCCCTGCGTTCGGCCAGCCATGCCTGCGTTTCCCCAGGCACGCCTGCGTTTATATCTGACACGCCTGCGTTTTTACACACATTCCCCAAAAATGGTCAGTTACCTCCCAGATACGCCCCATTCCTGTCAATCACTCTGCGGCCAGCAGTGCGACTGAAAAGCGTCGCTAGACCTTGTGTGAAACTGCATCGGCTTTTGTGAAAGTACGTTGCGCATGCGCATTGCGCCGCATACGCATGTGCTGAAGTGCCGCTTTTTTACCTAATCGCTGCGCTGCGAACAAAAACAGCTAGCGAACAACTCGGAATGACCCCCAATGTTAATACAGATCCAAAACCAAAACACAGTGTAGGTGCAAACTCTACATCAAACCCTATTTAATACTTATTTCTGCGTAAGAAGATCCTTATTCCTATACAGAGGAAGTTTAAATTGCTCTACCATCTTAGCCTCTACCACCTCTGACGGGAGGCTTTTACACTTGCCCACTACCCTTTCTGTGAAGTCATTTCACTTACATTTCCCCTGAGCCTTCCTCTGCCCACTTTCAGCAGATGTCCTCTTGTTATAATCTCTTCCAAAAGCCACATAATAATTTGTATGTGTAGACAGGGCTTTTGTGCTGTAAGCAATGTATACGCTAAACACGTCATTTTCATCCCATGTCTTCGGACCTACCTTCACCTCTGTCTGTTGTCTCTGGCAGGTAAAGGGATCGGGTCCAAGCTGATGTCTGCTGTCGCTGAGGTGAGTGTCAGGCAGAAGTGGCCGCCCACATGTTACAGGTTGTACTCATATTTGGCGATTGGGGTTATATTTATCATACGTACTATAGCTCACATATAACGCTATAGAAGCATTAACACAGCTTACACTCTATACTTCCTGTGCCCTATGAGCCTCTCTTATACTATATGAGTCTCCTGGCGGCTAATAATTGGTCTGCGGGACAATGGTTTGGCTCCATAATGTCACCTGGTGGCAACTGCTCTTTTCATGGTTTTCTTTTTTTAATCCGTGACCTCACCCATTGTACAACGCTCCTTACAATACAGTATGTATAGCAAATTATAGCTCATTCAAATATCACAATATATAACGGGAAAGGTTACTACGCTGAGAGTGTACAATCTCATTAGGCAGATGTGGTGACAAACACTTATAGACAGCGGACAGTGCTATAAATTATTATTGTCATTTATTTGTTAGATTCCATATGTGTAATATTGGTGCACGTAGGGTGGGTATGAGGGTGTACCAGTGCGATTATTACATGTGGCAATAGGGTAGGTGTGAGGGTATACCAGTATGAGTAGTATAGGTGGGAGAAAGGTAGGTGTGAGGGAGCATTACTGGGAGTAGGGTAGCGGCGATGGTATACCAGTGAGAGTAGGGTAAGTGTGAGGGTGTATCATTGTGGGGTAGTATAGGTGGGAGTAGGGTAGGTGTGAGGGTGTACCAGTGTGAGTAGTATAGGTGGGAGTAAGGTAGGTGTCAGGGAGCAATACTGGGAGTAAGGTAGGTTTGAGGGAGCATTGCTGGGAGTAGGGTAGGTGTGAGGGTATACCAGTGGGAGTAGGGTACGCGTGAGAGTGTATCAGTGTGAGTAGTACAGGTGGGAGTAGGGTAGGTGTGAGGGTGTATCAGTGTGGGGTAGTATAGGTGGGAGTAGGGTAGGTGTGAGGGTGTACCAGTGTGAGTAGTATAGGTGGGAGTAAGGTAGGTGTGAGGAAGCATTGCTGGGAGTAGGGTAGGTGTGAGGGTATACCAGTGGGAGTAGGGTAAGTGTGAGGGTGTATCAGTGTGGGGTAGTATAGTTGGGAGTAGGGTAGGTGTGAGGGTGTACCAGTGTGAGTAGTATAGGTGGGAGTAAGGTAGGTGTGAGGAAGCAATACTGGGAGTAGGGTAGGTTTGAGGGAGCATTGCTGGGAGTAGGGTAGGTGTGAGGGTATACCAGTGGGAGTAGGGTAAGTGTGAGGGTGTATCAGTGTGGGGTAGTATAGGTGGGAGTAGGGTAGGTGTGAGGGTGTACCAGTGTGAGTAGTATAGGTGGGAGTAAGGTAGGTGTGAGGGAGTAGGGTTGGTTTGAGGCTATACCAGTGGGAGTAGGGTACGTGTGAGAGTGTACCAGTGTGAGTAGTATCTGTGGGAGTAAGGTAGGACATGAGGGAGCATTACTGGGAGTAGGGTAAGTGTGAGGGTATATCAGTGTGGGGTAGCATAGGTGATAGTTGGGTAGATGTGAGGGTGTAGCAGTGTGAGTAGGGTAGGTGTGAGTAGAAAAGATGTGAGCAGTATAGATGGGATCAGGGTAGGTATGAGGGTACATTAGTGTATGGTAGTATGGGTGTACCAGTGTGAATAGTATATGTGGGTGTAGGATAAGTGTGAGAGTGAACCAGTGTAAGTAGTATAGCTGGGAGTAAGGTAGATGTGAAGGAGCATTACTGGGAGTAGGTAGGTGTGAGGGTATGCCATTGGGAGTAGGGTAAGTGTGAGGGTGTATCAGTGTGGGGTAGTATAGGTGGAATTTGGGTAGGTGTGAGGGTGTACCAGTGTGAGTAGTATAAGTGGGAGTAAGGTAGGTGTGAAGGAACATTACTGGGAGCAGGGTAGGTGTGAGGGTATACCAGTGTGAGTAGTAGAGGTAGGAGTAGGGGAGGTGTGAGGGTGTATCAGTGTGAGTAGTACAGGTGGGAGTAGGGGAGGTGTGAGGGTGTATCAGTGTGGGGTAGTATAGGTGGGAGTAGGGGAGGTGTGAGGGTGTACAGTGTGAGTAGTACAGGTGGGAGTAGGGGAGGTGTGAGGGTGTACCAGTGTGAGTAGTATAGGTGGGAGTAAGGTAGGTGTGAGGGAGCAATACTGGGAGTAGGGTAGGTTTGAGGGAGCATTGCTGGGAGTAGGGTAAGTGTGAGGGTATACCAGTGGGAGTAGGGTACGTGTGAGAGTGTACCAGTGTGAGTAGTATATGCGGGAGTAAGGTAGGACATGAGGGAGCATTACTGGGAGTAGGGTAAGTGTGAGGGTATATCAGTGTGGGGTAGTATAGGTGATAGTTGGGTAGATGTGAGGGTGTAGCAGTGTGAGTAGGGTAGGTGTGAGTAGAAAAGATGTGAGCAGTATAGATGGGATCAGGGTAGGTATGAGGGTACATTAGTGTATGGTATTTTGGGTGTACCAGTGTGAATAGTATATGTGGGTGTAGGATAAGTGTGAGGGTGAACCAGTGTAAGTAGTATAGCTGGGAGGTGTGAAGGAGCATTACTGGGAGTAGGGTAGGTGTGAGGGTATGCCATTGGGAGTAGGGTAAGTGTGAGGGTGTATCAGTGTGTGGTAGTATAGGTGGGATTTGGGTAGGTGTGAGGGTGTACCAGTGTGAGTGGTACAGGTGGGAGTAGGGGAGGTGTGAGGGTGTACCAGTGTGAGTAGTATAAGTGGGAGTAAGGTAGGTGTGAAGGAGCATTACTGGGAGTAGGGTAAGTGTGAGGGTATATCAGTGTGGGGTAGTATAGGTGATAGTTGGGTAGATGTGAGGGTGTAGCAGTGTGAGTAGGGTAGGTGTGAGTAGAAAAGATGTGAGCAGTATAGATGGGATCAGGGTAGGTATGAGGGTACATTAGTGTATGGTAGTATGGGTGTACCAGTGTGAATAGTATATGTGGGTGTAGGATAAGTGTGAGGGTGAACCAGTGTAAGTAGTATAGCTGGGAGGTGTGAAGGAGCATTACTGGGAGTAGGGTAGGTGTGAGGGTATGCCATTGGGAGTAGGGTAAGTGTGAGGGTGTATCAGTGTGTGGTAGTATAGGTGGGATTTGGGTAGGTGTGAGGGTGTACCAGTGTGAGTGGTACAGGTGGGAGTAGGGGAGGTGTGAGGGTGTACCAGTGTGAGTAGTATAAGTGGGAGTAAGGTAGGTGTGAAGGAGCATTACTGGGAGTAGGGTAGGTGTGAGGGTATGCCATTGGGAGTAGAGTAAGTGTGAGGGTGTATCAGTGTGGGGTAGTATAGGTGGGATTTGGGTAGGTGTGAGGGTGTACCAGTGTGAGTAGTATAAGTGGGAGTAAGGTAGGTGCGAGGGAACATTACTGGTAGCAGGGTAGGTGTGAGGGTGTACCAGTGTGAGTAGTATAAGTGGGAGTAAGGTAGGTGTGAGGGAACATTACTGGTAGCAGGGTAGGTGTGAGGGTATACCAGTGGGAGTAGGATAAGTGTAAGAGTTTATCAGTGAGGGGTAGTATAGGTGGGAGTTGGAAAGGTGTGAGGGTGTACCAGTGTGAGTGAGTAGTATAAGTGGGAGTAAGGTAGGTGTGAAGGAACATTACTGGGAGTAGGGTAGGTGTGAGGGTATACCAGTGGGAGTAGAATAAGTGTAAGAGTTTATCAGTGTGGGGTAGTATAGGTGGGAGTTGGGTAGGTGTGAGGGTGTAGCAGTGTGAGTAGGGTAGGTGTGAGTAGAGGAGGTGTGAGCAGTATAGATGGTAGTAGGGTAGGTATGAGAGTACGTTACTAAATGGTAGTATAGGTGGGAGTAGGGTAGTTGTGAGGGTGTACCAGTGTGAGTAGGGTGAATAGTGTTAGCATTGTAGTTGGGAGTAGGTTAAGAGCCAGTAACAAAATGGATTTTCTGAGAGAATTTCATGTCTTTCAAGCTCGGTTGAGTTCGATTGGGCATGGTAAGGAATTCTATAAGTGGGTATTGCTCTTATACTCATCAGTCTAACCACCAGATGTGACTGCACATAAAGCTGAAACCAAAGCTTCCCCATATTTTATCTAGTTTTGACATAAAATTAATATTTCTACAACAGCTAGGGGTTTCCCAAAATCCATAAAATATATATGAAGTCAATATGCAGGGTACGTGCGATTTGGGTATCACTGGGACTTATGGTTTCAGATAAATGAGGTATATAACCAAGCCCACGTCTAACGTTGCAGTCATGTTTGCACTCATTGCTTAATTATCGGGATCAATGTGAATATACCGTATTTTATGCAGTTATTACACAGGGGATATTAAGTGTACTTAAACTAAAAATTAATCTGCATGTTTTATATTCTGTACTGTACAATAAATATAATAATAGGTGAAAGGACTGACAGACCCCAGCTCCACCATGACATAACGAGATATTAAGGTCAGATAACGTGAGGGAAACCAGAAATGGCGCCATGAGCGGCAGTAGAAATCTGATGTGCAAATCGTGTAGCCTGATTGTATAACAAAATATGAAGGAGCTATATAAATAAATTAATAAGAATGAATGTATGTATAATGAGCTGACTGGGTGGAGTTGGCTCCTTTAGCGTCGTGTGTTATGGTAGTTTTTCACCATGTTGGTCTATTCTTTCTCTTTCCATTACTGCCTCATTGCTCGCACAGTCCTGTCTGTCTCTGGGGTGTGCCCGTCTGCAGTTGTCCGTCCTGGATTGGAACCAAACAGCCATCTCCTTCTATAAATCCAGGGGTGCCCGCGACCTGTCGCAGGAGGAAGGCTGGCACGTGTTCAGGTTTCTCCCCGATGACCTTCGACGGATGACTTCCAAAAGCTCAGTTCCCAACTGACTCCAGCTGGCCACCCAGTCCATGCACCTCTGTCAGGTCCTTCTCCGATTGTCAACCGCTGGTGTAGATCATGACCTCCGATCCTCTTTGAGTTCCCGAAAACTGTACATACCGTATATAGGGCTACATATCTATTGAGTAATGTAGATTGCAATAAATTATTAGATTTCAACTTTTTAGTTAGACTGTTTTGGTGTAATTTCCATGAAAAGTCTGACAAAATGCAGAAAGTGTCCAAACCAACACAATAAAATCTTCTGCGTTATTGCAAATTGCTCTGTGTTTTTTATTTTATTTTTGTATTCCCCTCATGACCCTTTCTGGTTAGTATAAAATGTGAAAGAAGGCTTGTTGCATACAGTAAGGCTTTGTCTATCGCTGTGACTGGTCCATACCAGGGAAGGGTCTTCAAGGAAACATCTGCTATCTTGTCACAGGAGCTTTTCCAGCTTCCTGTAGTTCTAAGCATTTACAGAATTGCCAAGGACCCCCCCCCCAGTTGCCCAGTGTAATTCCCTTTTCACTAATCTCAAACGTGCTCAGTTAGAGGTGGACACACATGGAGGCTGACCCTCTTTGCAAGCAGACCACCCCGATCTGGGTGTTTGGTTTGATGCCCATCATGGTCAACATCAATGCACATTTTGCACCTTAAGGTAAAACGGGCAAATCCTGCATAGCTGGTAGTTCTGTTGATTTCCCATCAATGGATACTGATTATGTGACCACGCCCCATTACAACCCCGTTATGCCCCTTCGTTTGCAGGCACGGCTACTCCTTTTCTCACCCAACAAACCACCTGTATCCCCTCCATTACACTTGTGCGTCGGTGATGGTGGTAGAGGCTGAAGCCTCAGGCAGTGGTTTCCCGGTACTCCAGGCGGACTATCCATCACTGCACAGTTACATTACACATTAAGGCTTTGTGCTGCAGTGTAACGTTCTTTGAAGGAGAGAAAAAAGTTACTGTAAGGGGCGAGTGCCGAGTGACACCCACTGTGGTAAGTATCACAAAAACCTAAGAGACGAAACGTGCGTATACACTGGCCAATATATTTTCCATTCTATTGATATATCGCAGGTCCGTCAGCCAGTGTGTATGAGTGATATATATGTGGACGATGTTGTACACAGACATAGCGCATCGGTCCTGCAGCACAGCCGAAGCCCAATATGTCAGAGACGATATATTGGCACATCGTTCTGCGTGTACGGGCGGTCAGCTGACCGCATGTACACTTGCTGCAGACACCGGCGGGGATTGACTGCCCAGCTGGGCAGGCGCATGTTCACGATGTCATTCCCGACGGATCAGGCTGTGAGTATGCACAACGCACCAGCCGGTCCGTCTGTAGATATATTTACAAGTGTTTACCCAGCATTACATTCAACAGCAACTCACAATGAGATGCCGTCAATTTACCTACAATCAAAATCCCGACAACCATTGACTGACGGTCAAAATACCGACATTTCAAATGTCTACAGGTCAAAAAGTTGACATGAGTTTTTCATGATTTTTCATGAATTTTTCATTGAAACCGACTTGTTCATACGTTACCATCCCAGTGGACCTGGAGGTGGAATATAAAAGTGTGCCCGAAGCACGCGAGGGGACGCAGTACACTTATACGGTGTCCATGTCGACCTGTGTTGACAGGTCTGGACTCAGGGTCGACAACAAAAAGGTCGACACACCTTAGGTCGACACCAATTGGTCGACACACCTTAGGTCGACATGGGCAAAATGTTGCCATGGACAAAAGGTCGACAGGAACAAGGTCGATGCGGAAAAAGGTCGACATGAGTTTTTTATGTTTTTTTTGGTGTCGTTTTCTTCGTAGAGTGACCGGTAACCCCAATTAGTGCACCGCGTCCCCTCGCATGGCTCGCTTCGCTTGCCATGCTTCGGGCATGGTGCCTTCGCTCCGCTACCGCTTCGCTCGGCACAGATTACCGTTCCAATCGTAGTCCACGTGGATCGTTAAATATGAAAAGGTTCAAAAAAGAGAAAAATCGTAAAAAACTTATGTCGACCTTTTCCATGTCGAACTTGTTCCTGTCGACCTTTTTCCATGTGGACCTATTGTGATGTCGACCTAAGGTGCGTCGACCAATTGGCGTCGACCTAAGGTGTGTCAACCTTTTTGCTGTCGACCTGGAGTCCGGATACCGTGTTGACATACATACCAAAAACAATGAAAACTCGTGTCGACTTTTTGACTATTTGACATTTTAAATGTCGATTTTTTTGACCTTGTTGGATTTTGACGGTCAGGTATTTCATACTAAACTCCTCACAATGGAGGTCATTCCGAGTTGATCGCTCGCAAGGCGAATTTAGCAGAGTTGCTCACGCTAAGCCGCCGCCTACTGGGAGTGAATCTTAGCTTCTTAAAATTGCGAACGAAGTATTCGCAATATTGCGATTACAAACTACTTAGCAGTTTCAGAGTAGCTTCAGACTTACTCGGCATCTGCGATCAGTTCAGTGCTTGTCGTTCCTGGTTTGACGTCACAAACACTCCCAGCGTTCGCTCAGACACTCCCCCGTTTCTCCGGCCACTCCTGCGTTTTTTCCGGAAACGGTAGCGTTTTTATCCACACGCCCATAAAACGCTGTGTTTCCGCCCAGTAACACCCATTTCCTGTCAATCACACTACGATCGCCGGAGCGAAGAAAAAGCCGTGAGTCAAAATACTATCTTCATAGCAAATTTACTTGGCGCAGTCGCAGTGCGAACATTGCGCATGCGCACTAAGCAGAAAAACGCTGCGATGCGAAGAAATTTAACGAGCGAACGACTCGGAATGACCTCACAATATCCTGCAATTTAGGTTACATGCAGACAATCATTTTACTATATCATTGCAGGAATTTATTTATCTGGAACGCTTGGATGAAACTGTCTCTCTCTCTCCCCCCCTCTCTATCTATCTCCCCCCCTCTCTCTATCCCCCTCTTCCCCCCTCTCTCTCCCCTCTCTCTCTACCCCTTCTCTCTCTCCCCCTCTCTATCTACCCCCCCCTCTCTCTCCCCCCCCTCTCTCCCGCTCTTATCTCTCCCCTCCTCTCCCTCTCTCTCTCCTCTCCCGCTCTTATCTCTCCCCCCTCCCTCTCTCCCCCTCTCTCTCCCCCTTCTCTCTTCCCCCCATCACTCACCCCCCTCTCTCCCGCTCTTATCTCTCTCTCTCTCCCGCTCTTATCTCTCTCCTCCCCCTCCCTCTATCCCCCTCTCTACCCCTTCTCTATTCCCCCCATCTCTCACCCCCCTCTCTCCCGCTCTTATCTCCCTCCCCTCTCTCTCTCCCCCTCTCCCTCCCCCTCTCTCTCACCCCCCTCTCTCCCGTTCTTACCCCCCCCCCTCTCCCCCCCTCTCTATACCCCTCTCCCCCCCTCACCCCCCTCTCTCTCTCCCTCCCCCTCCCCACTCTATCTCCCCCTCTCTATCTCTCTCCCACCCTCTCCCCCCTCTCTCTCCCCCCCTATCTCTCCCTCCCCCTCCCCAATCTCATTAGGCAGATGTGGTGACAAACAGTTATAGACAGCGGACAGTGCTATAAATTATTATTTTCATTTATTTGTTAGATTCCATATGTGTAATATTGGTGCTAGTAGGGTGGGTATGAGGGTGTACCAGTGCGATTATTACATGTGGCAATAGGGTAGGTGTGAGGGTGTACCAGTGTGAGTATAGTATAGGTGGGAGTAAGATAGGTGTGAGGGAGCATTACTGGGAGTAGGGTAGATGTGATGGTATACCAGTGGGAGTAGGGTAAGTGTGAGGGTGTATCAGTGTGGGTTAGTATAGGTGGGAGTTTGGTGGGTATTAGAGTGTACCAGTGTGAGCAGTATAGGTGGGAGTAAGGTAGGTGTGAGGGAGCATTGCTGGGAGTAGGGTAGGTGTGAGGGTATACCAGTGGGAGTAGGGTAAGTGTGAGGGTGTATCAGTGTGGGTTAGTATAGGTGGGAGTTTGGTGGGTATGAGGGTGTACCAGTGTGAGCAGTATAGGTGGGAGTAAGGTAGGTCTGAGGGAGCATTGCAGGGAGTAGGGTACGTGTGAGGGTGCACCAGTGTGAGTAGTATCTGTGGGAGTAAGGTAGGACATGAGGGAGCATTACTGGGAGTAGGGTAAGTGTGAGGGTATATCAGTGTGGAGTAGTAGAAGTGGGACTAGGGTAGCTGTGAGAGTGTAGCAGTGTGAGTAGGGTAGGTGTGAGTAGAGAAGATGTGAGCAGTATAGATGGGAGTAGGGTACATTAGTGTATGGTAGTATGGCTGGGTCTAGGTGAGGTGTGAGGGTGTACCGGTGTGAGTAGTATAGCTGGGAATAAGGTAGGTGTGAGGGAGCATTACTGGGAGTAGGGTAGGTGTGAGGGTATGCCATTGGGAGTAGGGTAGGTGTGAGGGTGTACCAGTGTGAGTAATACAGGTGGGAGTAGGGTAGATGTGAGGGTGTACCAGTGTGAATAGTATATGTGGGAGTAGGGTAAGTGTGAGTATGTACCGGTGTGAGTAGTATAGCTGGGAATAAGGTAGGTGTGAGGGAGCATTACTGGGAGTAGGGTAGGTGTGAGGGTATGCCATTGGGAGTAGGGTAAGTGTGAGGGTGTAACAGTGTGGGGTAGTATAGGTGGGAGTTGGGTAGGTGTGAGGGTGTACCAGTGTGAGTGAGTAGTATAAGTGGGAGTAAGGTAGGTGTGAGGAAACATTACTGGGAGTAGGGTAGGTGTGAGGGTATACCAGTGGGAGTAGAATAAGTGTAAGAGTTTATCAGTGTGGGGTAGTATAGGTGGGAGTTGGGTAGGTGTGAGGGTGTAGAAGTGTGAGTAGGATAGGTGTGAGTAGAGGAGGTGTGAGCAGTATAGATGGTAGTAGGGTAGGTATGAGAGTACATTACTATATGGTAGTATAGGCGGGAGTAGGGTAGTTGTGAGGGTGTACCAGTGTGAGTAGGGTGAATAGTTTTAGCATTGTAGTTGGGAGTAGGTTAACAACCAGTAACAAAATGGATTTTCTGAGAGAATTTCATGTCTTGCAAGCTCGATTGAGTCCGATTGGGCATGGTAAGGAATTCTATAAGTGGGTATTGCTCTTATACTCATCAGTCTAACCACCAGATGTGACTGCACATAAAGCCGAAACCAAAGCTTCCCCATATTTTATCTACTTTTGACATAAAATTAATATTTCTACAACAGCTAGGGGTTTCCCAAAATCCATAAAATATATATGAAGTCAATATGCAGGGTAGGTGCGATTTGGGTATCACTGGGACTTATGGTTTCAGATAAATGAGGTATATAACCAAGCCCACGTCTAACGTTGCAGTCATGTTTGCACTCATTGCTTAATTATTGGGATCAATGTGAATATACCGTATTTTCTGCAGTTATTACACAGGGGATATTAGGTGTACTTAAACTAAAAATGAATCTGCATGTTTTATATTCTGTACTATACAATAAATATAATAATAGGTGAAAGGACTGACAGACCCCAGCTCCACCATGACATAACGAGATGTTAAGGTCAGATAACGTGAGGGAAACAAGAAAGGGCACCATGTGCAGCTGTAGAAATCTGATGTGCAAATCGTGTAGCCTGATTGTATAACAAAATATGAAGGAGCTATATAAATAAATTAATAAGAATGAATGTATGTATAATGAGCTGACTGGGTGGAGTTGGCTCCTTTAGCGTCGTGTGTTATGGTAGTTTTTCACCATGTTGGTCTATTCTTTCTCTTTCCATTACTGCCTCATTGCTCGCACAGTCCTGTCTGTCTCTGGGGTGTGCCCGTCTGCAGTTGTCCGTCCTGGATTGGAACCAAACAGCCATCTCCTTCTATAAATCCCGTGGTGCCCGCGACCTGTCGCAGGAGGAAGGCTGGCACGTGTTCAGGTTTCTCCCCGATGACCTTCGACGGATGACTTCCAAAAGCTCAGTTCCCAACTGACTCCAGCTGGCCACCCAGTCCATGCACCTCTGTCAGGTCCTTCTCAGATTGTCAACCGCTGGTGTAGATCATGACCTCCGATACTCTTCGAGTTCCCGAAAACTGTACATACCGTATATAGGGCTACATATCTACTGAGTAATGTAGATTGCAATAAATTATTAGATTTCAACTTTTTAGTTAGACTGTTTTGGTGTAATTTCCATGAAAAGTCTGACAAAATGCAGAAAGTGTCCAAACCAACACAATAAAATCTTCTGCGTTATTGCAAATTGCTCTGTGTTTTTTATTTTATTTTTGTATTCCCCTCATGACCCTTTCTGGTTAGTATAAAATGTGAAAGAAGGCTTGTTGCATACAGTAAGGCTTTGTCTATCGCTGTGACTGGTCCATACCAGGGAAGGGTCTTCACGGAAACATCTGCTATCTTGTCACAGGAGCTTTTCCAGCTTCCTGTAGTTCTAAGCATTTACAGAATTGCCAAGGACCCCCCCCCCCCCCCCCAGTTGCCCAGTGTAATTCCCTTTTCACTAATCTCAAACGTGCTCAGTTAGAGGTGGACACACATGGAGGCTGACCCTCTTTGCAAGCAGACCACCCCGGTCTGGGTGTTTGGTTTGATGCCCATCATGGTCAACATCAATGCACATTTTGAACCTTAAGGTAAAACGGGCAAATCCTGCATAGCTGGTAGTTCTGTTGATTTCCCATCAATGGATACTGATTATGTGACCACGCCCCATTACAACCCCGTTATGCCCCTTCGTTTGCAGGCACGGCTACTCCTTTTCTCACCCAACAAACCACCTGTATCCCCTCCATTACACTTGTGCGTCGGTGATGGTGGTAGAGGCTGAAGCCTCAGGCAGTGGTTTCCCGGTACTCCAGGCGGACTATCCATCACTGCACAGTTACATTACACATTAAGGCTTTGTGCTGCAGTGTAACGTTCTTTGAAGGAGAGAAAAAAGTTACTGTAAGGGGCGTGTGCTGAGAACAGGTGACACCCACCGTGGTAAGTATCACAAAAACCTAAGAGACGAAACGTGCATATACACTGGCCGATATATTGTCCATTCTATTGATATATCGCAGGTCCGTCAGCCAGTGTGTATGAGTGATATATATGTGGACGATGTTGTACACAGACATAGCGCATCGGTCCTGCAGCACAGCCGAAGCCCAATATGTCAGAGACGATATATTGGCACATCGTTCTGCGTGTACGGGCGGTCAGCTGACCGCATGTACACTTGCTGCAGACACCGGCGGGGATTGACTGCCCAGCTGGGCAGGCGCATGTTCACGATGTCATTCCCGACGGATCAGGCTGTGAGTATGCACAACGCACCAGCCGGTCCGTCTGTAGATATATTTACAAGTTTTTACCCAGCATTAGATTCAACAGCAACTCACAATGAGATGCCGTCAATTTACCTACAATCAAAATCCCGACAACCATTGACTGACGGTCAAAATACCGACATTTCAAATGTCTACAGGTCAAAAAGTTGACATGAGTTTTTCATGATTTTTCATGAATTTTTCATTGAAACCGACTTGTTCATACGTTACCATCCCAGTGGACCTGGAGGTGGAATATAAAAGTGTGCCCGAAGCACGCGAGGGGACGCAGTACACTTATACGGTGTCCATGTCGACCTGTGTTGACAGGTCTGGACTCAGGGTCGACAACAAAAAGGTCGACACACCTTAGGTCGACACCAATTGGTCGACACACCTTAGGTCGACATGGGCAAAATGTTGCCATGGACAAAAGGTCGACAGGAACAAGGTCGATGCGGAAAAAGGTCGACATGAGTTTTTTATGTTTTTTTTGGTGTCGTTTTCTTCGTAGAGTGACCGGTAACCCCAATTAGTGCACCGCGTCCCCTCGCATGGCTCGCTTCGCTTGCCATGCTTCGGGCATGGTGCCTTCGCTCCGCTACCGCTTCGCTCGGCACAGATTACCGTTCCAATCGTAGTCCACGTGGATCGTTAAATATGAAAAGGTTCAAAAAAGAGAAAAATCGTAAAAAACTTATGTCGACCTTTTCCATGTCGAACTTGTTCCTGTCGACCTTTTTCCATGTGGACCTATTGTGATGTCGACCTAAGGTGCGTCGACCAATTGGCGTCGACCTAAGGTGTGTCAACCTTTTTGCTGTCGACCTGGAGTCCGGATACCGTGTTGACATACATACCAAAAACAATGAAAACTCGTGTCGACTTTTTGACTATTTGACATTTTAAATGTCGATTTTTTTGACCTTGTTGGATTTTGACGGTCAGGTATTTCATACTAAACTCCTCACAATGGAGGTCATTCCGAGTTGATCGCTCGCAAGGCGAATTTAGCAGAGTTGCTCACGCTAAGCCGCCGCCTACTGGGAGTGAATCTTAGCTTCTTAAAATTGCGAACGAAGTATTCGCAATATTGCGATTACAAACTACTTAGCAGTTTCAGAGTAGCTTCAGACTTACTCGGCATCTGCGATCAGTTCAGTGCTTGTCGTTCCTGGTTTGACGTCACAAACACTCCCAGCGTTCGCTCAGACACTCCCCCGTTTCTCCGGCCACTCCTGCGTTTTTTCCGGAAACGGTAGCGTTTTTATCCACACGCCCATAAAACGCTGTGTTTCCGCCCAGTAACACCCATTTCCTGTCAATCACACTACGATCGCCGGAGCGAAGAAAAAGCCGTGAGTCAAAATACTATCTTCATAGCAAATTTACTTGGCGCAGTCGCAGTGCGAACATTGCGCATGCGCACTAAGCAGAAAAACGCTGCGATGCGAAGAAATTTAACGAGCGAACGACTCGGAATGACCTCACAATATCCTGCAATTTAGGTTACATGCAGACAATCATTTTACTATATCATTGCAGGAATTTATTTATCTGGAACGCTTGGATGAAACTGTCTCTCTCTCTCCCCCCCTCTCTATCTATCTCCCCCCCTCTCTCTATCCCCCTCTTCCCCCCTCTCTCTCCCCTCTCTCTCTACCCCTTCTCTCTCTCCCCCTCTCTATCTACCCCCCCTCTCTCTCCCCCCCCTCTCTCCCGCTCTTATCTCTCCCCTCCTCTCCCTCTCTCTCTCCTCTCCCGCTCTTATCTCTCCCCCCTCCCTCTCTCCCCCTCTCTCTCCCCCTTCTCTCTTCCCCCCATCACTCACCCCCCTCTCTCCCGCTCTTATCTCTCTCTCTCTCTCCCGCTCTTATCTCTCTCCTCCCCCTCCCTCTATCCCCCTCTCTACCCCTTCTCTATTCCCCCCATCTCTCACCCCCCTCTCTCCCGCTCTTATCTCCCTCCCCTCTCTCTCTCCCCCTCTCCCTCCCCCTCTCTCTCACCCCCCTCTCTCCCGTTCTTACCCCCCCCCCTCTCTCCCCCCCTCTCTATACCCCTCTCCCCCCCTCACCCCCCTCTCTCTCTCCCTCCCCCTCCCCACTCTATCTCCCCCTCTCTATCTCTCTCCCACCCTCTCCCCCCTCTCTCTCCCCCCCTATCTCTCCCTCCCCCTCCCCAATCTCATTAGGCAGATGTGGTGACAAACAGTTATAGACAGCGGACAGTGCTATAAATTATTATTTTCATTTATTTGTTAGATTCCATATGTGTAATATTGGTGCTAGTAGGGTGGGTATGAGGGTGTACCAGTGCGATTATTACATGTGGCAATAGGGTAGGTGTGAGGGTGTACCAGTGTGAGTATAGTATAGGTGGGAGTAAGATAGGTGTGAGGGAGCATTACTGGGAGTAGGGTAGATGTGATGGTATACCAGTGGGAGTAGGGTAAGTGTGAGGGTGTATCAGTGTGGGTTAGTATAGGTGGGAGTTTGGTGGGTATTAGAGTGTACCAGTGTGAGCAGTATAGGTGGGAGTAAGGTAGGTGTGAGGGAGCATTGCTGGGAGTAGGGTAGGTGTGAGGGTATACCAGTGGGAGTAGGGTAAGTGTGAGGGTGTATCAGTGTGGGTTAGTATAGGTGGGAGTTTGGTGGGTATGAGGGTGTACCAGTGTGAGCAGTATAGGTGGGAGTAAGGTAGGTCTGAGGGAGCATTGCAGGGAGTAGGGTACGTGTGAGGGTGCACCAGTGTGAGTAGTATCTGTGGGAGTAAGGTAGGACATGAGGGAGCATTACTGGGAGTAGGGTAAGTGTGAGGGTATATCAGTGTGGAGTAGTAGAAGTGGGACTAGGGTAGCTGTGAGAGTGTAGCAGTGTGAGTAGGGTAGGTGTGAGTAGAGAAGATGTGAGCAGTATAGATGGGAGTAGGGTACATTAGTGTATGGTAGTATGGCTGGGTCTAGGTGAGGTGTGAGGGTGTACCGGTGTGAGTAGTATAGCTGGGAATAAGGTAGGTGTGAGGGAGCATTACTGGGAGTAGGGTAGGTGTGAGGGTATGCCATTGGGAGTAGGGTAGGTGTGAGGGTGTACCAGTGTGAGTAATACAGGTGGGAGTAGGGTAGATGTGAGGGTGTACCAGTGTGAATAGTATATGTGGGAGTAGGGTAAGTGTGAGTATGTACCGGTGTGAGTAGTATAGCTGGGAATAAGGTAGGTGTGAGGGAGCATTACTGGGAGTAGGGTAGGTGTGAGGGTATGCCATTGGGAGTAGGGTAAGTGTGAGGGTGTAACAGTGTGGGGTAGTATAGGTGGGAGTTGGGTAGGTGTGAGGGTGTACCAGTGTGAGTGAGTAGTATAAGTGGGAGTAAGGTAGGTGTGAGGAAACATTACTGGGAGTAGGGTAGGTGTGAGGGTATACCAGTGGGAGTAGAATAAGTGTAAGAGTTTATCAGTGTGGGGTAGTATAGGTGGGAGTTGGGTAGGTGTGAGGGTGTAGAAGTGTGAGTAGGATAGGTGTGAGTAGAGGAGGTGTGAGCAGTATAGATGGTAGTAGGGTAGGTATGAGAGTACATTACTATATGGTAGTATAGGCGGGAGTAGGGTAGTTGTGAGGGTGTACCAGTGTGAGTAGGGTGAATAGTTTTAGCATTGTAGTTGGGAGTAGGTTAACAACCAGTAACAAAATGGATTTTCTGAGAGAATTTCATGTCTTGCAAGCTCGATTGAGTCCGATTGGGCATGGTAAGGAATTCTATAAGTGGGTATTGCTCTTATACTCATCAGTCTAACCACCAGATGTGACTGCACATAAAGCCGAAACCAAAGCTTCCCCATATTTTATCTACTTTTGACATAAAATTAATATTTCTACAACAGCTAGGGGTTTCCCAAAATCCATAAAATATATATGAAGTCAATATGCAGGGTAGGTGCGATTTGGGTATCACTGGGACTTATGGTTTCAGATAAATGAGGTATATAACCAAGCCCACGTCTAACGTTGCAGTCATGTTTGCACTCATTGCTTAATTATTGGGATCAATGTGAATATACCGTATTTTCTGCAGTTATTACACAGGGGATATTAGGTGTACTTAAACTAAAAATGAATCTGCATGTTTTATATTCTGTACTATACAATAAATATAATAATAGGTGAAAGGACTGACAGACCCCAGCTCCACCATGACATAACGAGATGTTAAGGTCAGATAACGTGAGGGAAACAAGAAAGGGCACCATGTGCAGCTGTAGAAATCTGATGTGCAAATCGTGTAGCCTGATTGTATAACAAAATATGAAGGAGCTATATAAATAAATTAATAAGAATGAATGTATGTATAATGAGCTGACTGGGTGGAGTTGGCTCCTTTAGCGTCGTGTGTTATGGTAGTTTTTCACCATGTTGGTCTATTCTTTCTCTTTCCATTACTGCCTCATTGCTCGCACAGTCCTGTCTGTCTCTGGGGTGTGCCCGTCTGCAGTTGTCCGTCCTGGATTGGAACCAAACAGCCATCTCCTTCTATAAATCCCGTGGTGCCCGCGACCTGTCGCAGGAGGAAGGCTGGCACGTGTTCAGGTTTCTCCCCGATGACCTTCGACGGATGACTTCCAAAAGCTCAGTTCCCAACTGACTCCAGCTGGCCACCCAGTCCATGCACCTCTGTCAGGTCCTTCTCAGATTGTCAACCGCTGGTGTAGATCATAACCTCCGATACTCTTCGAGTTCCCGAAAACTGTACATACCGTATATAGGGCTACATATCTACTGAGTAATGTAGATTGCAATAAATTATTAGATTTCAACTTTTTAGTTAGACTGTTTTGGTGTAATTTCCATGAAAAGTCTGACAAAATGCAGAAAGTGTCCAAACCAACACAATAAAATCTTCTGCGTTATTGCAAATTGCTCTGTGTTTTTTATTTTATTTTTGTATTCCCCTCATGACCCTTTCTGGTTAGTATAAAATGTGAAAGAAGGCTTGTTGCATACAGTAAGGCTTTGTCTATCGCTGTGACTGGTCCATACCAGGGAAGGGTCTTCACGGAAACATCTGCTATCTTGTCACAGGAGCTTTTCCAGCTTCCTGTAGTTCTAAGCATTTACAGAATTGCCAAGGACCCCCCCCCCCCCCCCAGTTGCCCAGTGTAATTCCCTTTTCACTAATCTCAAACGTGCTCAGTTAGAGGTGGACACACATGGAGGCTGACCCTCTTTGCAAGCAGACCACCCCGGTCTGGGTGTTTGGTTTGATGCCCATCATGGTCAACATCAATGCACATTTTGAACCTTAAGGTAAAACGGGCAAATCCTGCATAGCTGGTAGTTCTGTTGATTTCCCATCAATGGATACTGATTATGTGACCACGCCCCATTACAACCCCGTTATGCCCCTTCGTTTGCAGGCACGGCTACTCCTTTTCTCACCCAACAAACCACCTGTATCCCCTCCATTACACTTGTGCGTCGGTGATGGTGGTAGAGGCTGAAGCCTCAGGCAGTGGTTTCCCGGTACTCCAGGCGGACTATCCATCACTGCACAGTTACATTACACATTAAGGCTTTGTGCTGCAGTGTAACGTTCTTTGAAGGAGAGAAAAAAGTTACTGTAAGGGGCGTGTGCTGAGAACAGGTGACACCCACCGTGGTAAGTATCACAAAAACCTAAGAGACGAAACGTGCATATACACTGGCCGATATATTGTCCATTCTATTGATATATCGCAGGTCCGTCAGCCAGTGTGTATGAGTGATATATATGTGAACGATGTTGTACACAGACATAGCGCATCGGTCCTGCAGCACAGCCGAAGCCCAATATGTCAGAGACGATATATTGGCACATCGTTCTGCGTGTACGGGCGGTCAGCTGACCGCATGTACACTTGCTGCAGACACCGGCGGGGATTGACTGCCCAGCTGGGCAGGCGCATGTTCACGATGTCATTCCCGACGGATCAGGCTGTGAGTATGCACAACGCACCAGCCGGTCCGTCTGTAGATATATTTACAAGTTTTTACCCAGCATTAGATTCAACAGCAACTCACAATGAGATGCCGTCAATTTACCTACAATCAAAATCCCGACAACCATTGACTGACGGTCAAAATACCGACATTTCAAATGTCTACAGGTCAAAAAGTTGACATGAGTTTTTCATGATTTTTCATGAATTTTTCATTGAAACCGACTTGTTCATACGTTACCATCCCAGTGGACCTGGAGGTGGAATATAAAAGTGTGCCCGAAGCACGCGAGGGGACGCAGTACACTTATACGGTGTCCATGTCGACCTGTGTTGACGGTCTGGGACTCAGGGTCGACAACAAAAAGGTCGACACACCTTAGGTCGACACCAATTGGTCGACACACCTTGGGTCGACATGGGCAAAAGGTCGACATGGACAAAAAGTCGACAGGAACAAGGTCGACATGGAAAAAGGTCGACATGAGTTTTTAATGTTTTTTTGTTGTCGTTTTCTTCGTAAAGTGACCTGGAACCCCAATTAGTGCACCGCGTCCCCTCGCATGGCTTGCTTCGCTTGCCATGCTTCGGGCATGGTGCCTTCGCTCCGCTACCGCTCGGCACACTTTACCGTTCCAATCGCAGTCCACGTGGATCGTTAAGTATGAAAAGGTTCCAAAAAAGAAAAAAATCGTGAAAAACTCATGTCGACTTTTTTCCATGTCGAACTTGTTCCTGTCGACCTTTTGTCCATGTCGACCTTTTGTCCATGTTGACCTAAGGTGTGTCGACCAATTGCCGTCGACCTAAGGTGTGTCGACCTTTTTGCTGTCGACCTGGAGTCCGGATACCGTGTTGACATACATACCAAAAACAATGAAAACTCGTGTGGACTTTTTGACTATTTGACATTTTAAATGTCGGTTTTTTGACCTTGTTGGATTTTGACGGTCAGGTATTTCATACTAAACTCCTCACAATGGCCCTCATTCTGAGTTGATCGCTCGCAAGGCGAATGTAGCAGAGTTACACACGCTAAGCCTACGCCTACTGGGAGTGTATCTTAGCTTCTTAAATGTGCGACCGATGTATACGCAATATTGCGATCACAAACCTCGTAGCAGTTTTAGAGTAGCTTCAGACTTACTCTGCCTGTGCGATCAGTTCAGTGCTTGTCGTTCCTGGCTGACGTCATAAACACACCCAGCGTTCGCCCAGGCACTCCCACCGTTTCCCCAGCCACTCCTGCGTTTTTCCCGGAAACGGTAGCGTTTTCAGCCACACGCCCCTAAAACGCTGTGTTTCCGCCCAGTAACACCCATTTCCTGTCAATCACAATGCGATCGCCGGAGCGAAGAAAAAGCCGTGAGTAAAAATACTATCTTCATAGTAAAGTTACTTGGCGCAGCCGCAGTGCGAACATTGCGCATGCGCACTAAGCGGAATTTCACTGCGATGCGATGATAAACTCCGAGCGAACAACTCGGAATGAGGGCCAATATCCTGCAATTTATGTTACATGCACACAATCATTTTACTATATCAGTGCAGGAATTTATTTATCTGGAACGCTTGGATGAAACTGTCTCTCTCTCTCTCCCCCTCTCTATCAATCTCCCCCCCCCTCTCTATCCTACTCTCCCCCCCTCTCTCTCTCTCTCTCCCCCTCTCTATCCCCCTCTCCCCCCTCTCTCTCCCTCCCCCTCCCCTCTTTCTCTCCCCCTCTCTATCTCTCCCCCCCTCTCTCTCGCCCTCTCCCCCCCTCTCTCTCTCTCACTCCCCTCCCCACTCTCTCTCCCCCTCTGTCTCTCTCTCCCCCCCTCTCTCTCTCTCCCTCCCCTCCCACTCTATATCTCTCTCTCCCCCTCTCTTTCTCTCTCCATCTCCCCCCTCTCTCTTCCCCCCCTATCTCTCCCCCCCCTTCCGCTCTTATCTCTCCCCCCTCTCCCCTCTCTCTGTCTACCCCATCTCTCTTCCCCCCATCTCTCACCCCCTCTCTCCCGCTCTTATCTCTCTCTCTCCCCCCTCTCTCTCACCCCCCTCTCTCCTGCTCTTATCTCTCTCCCCCCTCTCTCTCTACCCCTTCTCTCTTCCCCCATCTCTCACCCCCCTCTTCCGCTCTTATCTCCCTCCCCTCTCTCTCTCCCCCTCTCTCTCACCCCCCTCTCTCCCGCTCTTATCTCCCCCCCTCTCTCTCACCCCCCTCTCTCCCGCTCTTATCTCCCCCCTCCCTCTCTCCCCCCTCTCTATCCCCCTCTCCCCCCTCTCTCTCTCTCCCTCCCCCTCCCCTCTCTATCTCTCTCCCCCCCCCCCTCTCCCCCCTCTCTCTCCCTCCCCCCCCTCTCTCTCCCCCTGTCTCTCCCTCCCCCCTCTCTCTCTCCCTCCCCTCCCACTCTATATCTCTCTCTCCCCCTCTCTTTCTCTCTCCATCTCCCCCCTCTCTCTTTTCCCCCCTATCTCTCACCCCCCCTCCCGCTCTTATCTCTCTCCCCCCTCTCTCTACCCCTTCTCTCTTCCCCCCATCTCTCACCCCCCTCTCTCCCGCTCTTATCTTTCTCTCCCCCCTCTCTCTCTACCCCTTCTCTATGTCCCCCTATCTCTCATCCCCCCTCTCTCCCGCTCTTATCTCCCCCCCTCCCTCTCTCCCCCCTCTCTCTCTACCCCTTCTCTATTCCCCCCATCTCTCACCCCCCTCTCTCCCGCTCTTATCTCCCTCCCCCTCTCTCTCCCCCTCTCTCTCCCCCCCTTCTCTCCTGCTCTTATCTCTCCCCCCCTCTCTCTCAACCCTCTCTCTTCACCCCCCCTCTCTCCCCTTCTCTCTCTCAACCCTCTCTCTTCCCCCCTATCTCTTCCCCCCCTGTCTCCCGCTCTTATCTCTCTCTCTCTTCCCCTCTCTCCTCCTCCTCCCTCTCTCTCTCTCCCCCTCCCCCCTCTCTCTCCCCCTTCCCCCTTCTCTCTCTCTCCCCCCTCTCCCCTCTCTTTCTCTCCATCTCTCTCCCCCCTCTCTGTCTCTCCCCCCCCTCTCTCTCTCCCCCCTCTCTCTCTCTCCATCTCTCTCCCCCCTCTCGCCTCTCTGTCTCTCCCCCCTCTCTCTCTGTCCCCACTCTCCCCCCTCTCTCTTTCTCTCCATCTCTCTCCCCCCTCTCTCCTCTCTGTCTCTCCCCCCTCTCTCTCTACCTCTCTCCTCCTCCCCCCCTCTCTCTCTCCCCCCTCTCCCGCCTCTCTCTCTCCATCTCTCTCCCCTCTCTCGCCTCTCTGTCTCCCCCCCCCCTCTCTCTCTCTCCCCCCTCTCTCTCTCCATCTCTCTCCTCCCTCTCTGTCCCCCCCCCCTCTCTCTCTCTCCCCCCTCTCTCTCTCTCCATCTCTCTCCCCCCTCTCGCCTCTCTGTCTCTCCCCCCTCTCTCTCTCTCTCCCCACTCTCCCCCCTCTCTCCTCTCTGTCTCTCCCCCCTCTCTCTCTCCCTCTCTCCTCCTCCCCCCATCTCTCTCTCCCCCCTCTCCCCCCTCTCTCTCTCCATCTCTCTCCCCCCTCTCGCCTCTCTGTCTCCCCCCCCTCTCTCTCTCCCCCCTCTCTCTCTCCATCTCTCTCCCCCCTCTCGCCTCTCTGTCTCCCCCCCCCTCTCTCTCTCCCCCCTCTCTCTCTCCATCTCTCTCCCCCCTCTCGCCTCTCTGTCTCTCCCCCCCTCTCTCTCTCCTCCCCATTCCCCCCCATCTCTCTCTCTGCTATGAATAAAACGTGCACAAACTACAAAGCAGAAGAATACACTACAACCTCTGACAATGTAACAACCTAATACTGGAAACCAGGAATGATGAGTATGAATGACACGACTACTCTGTCTTATGTCCATTACATTGGAGTGCTCAGGTGTCATCTCGTTAGTGACTTCTCCGGTTTTCCCTCTCTTTCTATGAAGAGACGACGCTGCGCGGATCAGCCGGCGGTAACTCTGTAACTTTCTCCAGGTGACGTTCGCAGCAAAAGTATCTGCTTCCCGCTGATATTGATTACAATAATACAAAGAAGACACGTATGACACATATTCTGTCATACTGTAAGGGCTAAAACACACTATTCGGCTTTTGCCGGCCGGGAAAAAGCCGGACGGCTTTTTCCCGTGCCGGCATTGTAGTTAACAGTGTGAGGGGTAGGGTCCCTTCACACTACACGGCCCCGGCCCGGCTGCCGGGTTGCAGCCGGGTCTCACCACTGGAAGGTCCGGCGGCCGGGCGGCCGGGCGGCCGCCGGCCGTCTTTGCAGCCAGTGAACCGTGTGTGTGAAGGGGAGCTTTCACACACAACGTTTTTTCTGAAGCCGTGTCTGATGCTGCGCATGCGCACAGCATCACACACGGCTCAAAGCCGTCCTGTGTGACAGACACTGCCGGTTTCTCCCGGATGGCAAAAAGCCGGACAAAGGCCCTCATTCCGAGTCGTTCGCTCGGTAAATTTCTTCGCATCGCAGCGATTTTCTGCTTAGTATGCATGCGCAATGTTCGCACTGCGACTGCGCCAAGTAATTTTGCTATGAAGAAAGGATTTTTACTCACGGCTTTTTCTTCGCTCCGGCGATCGCAGTGTGATTGACAGGAAATGGGTGTTACTGGGCGGAAACACGGCGTTTTATGGGCGTGTGGATGAAAACGCTACAGTTTCCGGAAAAAACGCAGGAGTGGCCGGAGAAACGGGGGAGTGTCTGAGCGAACGCTGGGTGTGTTTGTGACGTCAAACCAGGAACGACAAGCACTGAACTGATCGCAGATGCCGAGTAAGTCTGAAGCTACTCAGAAACTGCTACGAGGTGTGTAATCGCAATATTGTGAATACATCGTTCGCAATTTTAAGATGCTAAGATTCACTCCCAGTAGGCGGCGGCTTAGCATGAGCAACTCTGCTAAAATCGCCTTGCGAGCGAACAACTCAGAATGAGGGCCAAAGTTTGTCCGGCTTTTTGCCATCCGGGAGAAACCGGCCAGTGTGTTACAGCCCTAAGTATCTGCTGTAGCCTTTACATCATTTTAATCATTTTTACCTTATACAAAACTGTGTACTATGTGTTTGTGTTCGGTGCCTCCCTCTGCCAGTGTGAAAGGGGGGGGCGTCAAAAGCGGCACCTCTAGAACTACCTCTTTGACAGGGGTGTGATATCAGCCCATATGAAAGCACGCCTCTGTCACTAAGACTGATGTGATTGGTCAGATTCGGGGGGGGGGGGGGACTACGGCATGTAACACCCCATCTTTGTCTATGATTTTTTATCCATAATTATTTTTATTTACGTATGCGGCCGCCCACTACCCTCTGCCCCGCCCATCCCTCAGTCCAACCAATCGCAGTCCTTACCAGAGGGGAAAGAGGGGCCGCGATCCAGTCTCCTTTCCCAATTACTATAACCCCGTTACGGCGCTAGTGTCGGCTTTGGCTTCCAGCCACACTGCGGTGCACTGACCGGAAAGCGCAGCCCTGTACACAGCCAGCGGGGCTAGGAGAGGATGAGCAGCCGCATCACATGGAGCAGGTTTCCTAATTCCGCAGTTACCGGCTGAGTTTTACAGATGAACGTGATGGGCCGGGTACTTAAGTTTGCAATGGGCTGAGCTCACCCATGCTGTATCAGGGACCCATGGATCAGGGCTGTACTGCATATGTTGTATGCTGGTATAACCATCTCCCTGTCACCCACTGCTGTCACCCTCTGCTGTCACTCTGTCCCTGGCATCACCCTCTCCCTGTCACCCACTGCTGTCACTCTGTCCCTGGCATCACCCTCTCCCTGTCACCTGCTCCCTGGCATCACTCTCTACTGTCACCCACTGCTGTCACTCTGTCCCTGGCATCACCCTCTCCCTGTCACCTGCTCCCTGGCATCACTCTCTACTGTCACCCACTGCTGTCACTCTGTCCCTGGCATCACCCTCTCCCTGTCACCTGCTCCCTGGCATCACTCTCCCTGTCACCCACTGCTGTCACTCTGTCCCTGGCATCACCCTCTCCCTGTCACCTGCTCCCTGGCATCACTCTCTACTGTCACCCACTGCTGTCACTCTGTCCCTGGCATCACCCTCTCCCTGTCACCTGCTCCCTGGCATCACTCTCTACTGTCACCCACTGCTGTCACTCTGTCCCTGGCATCACCTTCTCCCTGTCACCCTCTACTTTCACTCTCTCCCTGGCATCACTCTCTCCCTGTCACCTACTGCTGTCATTCTCTCCCTGGTGTCACCCTCTACTGTCACCCACTGCTAGCACTCTCCCTGGCATCACCCTCTCCCTGTCACCCACTGCTGGCACTCTTTCCCTGGCATTACCCTCTCCCTGTCACCCACTGCTGGCACTCTTTCCCTGGTGTCACCCTCTCCCTGTCACCTACTGCTGACACTCTCTCCCTGGTGTCACCCTCTCCCTATCACCTACTGCTGTCATTCTCTCCCTGGTGTCACCCTCTACTCAGAGCCGGATTAAGACCATGGGGGGCCCGGGGCACTTAAGAGAGTGGGGCCCCTAATAGAGAAGGCAGAAAATAAATATATATATATATATATATATATATATATATATACACACACACACATATATATATATATATATATACACACACATATATATATATTTATGTATATATATATTTGCCTCCCCAAGCAGCACACCTCCTAACACACCGCAGATCGGATCTCTCTTCCGATCCGATCTGCGGTTCTGTGCTCCCCGGATCCCGTCCTCACTGCAGCAGTGGGCGCACAGACAGGACAGCTGAGCTGAGCGACGGCTCAGCTGTCCAATAAAGTATGAATGAAGCAGCCTGCCACTCAGTCATTGGCTGGGCACGCAGGCTGTTTCATTGATACATTATTGGACAGCTGAGCCCAGTGGCGTAACTAGAAATTTTTCTCCCCCAAGCCAAAAAATCCTTCGGCGCCCCCCCCATACCCCCCATAATTGGCACTAGCAAAGGTAGAAAATGTGCACGCCGCAGGCACGCGCCGGCAAAAAGGGTGTGTAGCTTTGTCGAAATGGGCGTGGCTTTGCGTGGAGGGCGTGGCATTGCA
The DNA here is from genome assembly GCF_028390025.1 of Pseudophryne corroboree. Classification (NCBI taxonomy): domain Eukaryota; kingdom Metazoa; phylum Chordata; class Amphibia; order Anura; family Myobatrachidae; genus Pseudophryne; species Pseudophryne corroboree. The sequence goes on along the minus strand of NC_086449.1, from coordinate 2,402,600 downwards.
GGAAAAGACTACCTTATACTCCAGTTTTGCATCCTGCACGCCCATACGTTGGCCACCACAGGAAAGAAAAATAATCCTGATTCATGCCCCTTACATTATTTGTCATTTTTCCTCCTTATAGTAATGCCCAGTATACATTATGCCACATACTGCAATGGCCCTTAGACATTATTCCACACACAATAATGCACATGACACAATATGCACACACTGTAATGCCCCAGACACATTATGCCACACACCGTAATGCCTGTGACACATTATGACAGGAATCGCAATGCCCGTTATACATTATGCTACACACTGCAATGCCCCTGATACATTATAGCACATACAATGTCTGTGACACAGTATGACACACACCACAATAATCCTGAGACATTATACCACATACCACAATGCCCGTGATATAGTATACAACACACCGTAATGCCTGATACATTATGACACACACCGCAATGTCCGTGATACATTATGCCACACACCGTAATGCCCATTACACATTAAGTTCTACAGTAAGGCTTCTAATTACTTTTAAATTACCTGCTCATTGCCAGGGGTTTCATGCTCTTGGTTCCATGCACGGTGCCAGGGGTTTTCACGCTCAGGGTGTCATGCTCGTTGTCAGGGGTTTCGTGCACTGGGTGTCATGCTCGTTGTCAGGGGTTTCATGCACTGGGTGTCATGCTCGTTGTTAGGGGGTAGTGCTTGTTGCTAGGGCCATGCTCCCAATGCCACATATGCCCCCAGTGCCAGATATTCCCCTACAGTGCCATGTATATGCCCCTAGTGCCAGATATTCCCCCACAGTGCCAGGTACATGCCCCCAGTGCCACATATACCCCCCCCCCCCAGTGCCACATATGCCCCCTCAGTGCCTGCTCCCCCCAGTGCCAGATATTCCCCCACAGTGCCAGGTATATGCCCCCAGTGCCAGATATTCCCCCACAGTGCCAGGTATATGCATCCAGTGCCAGATCTTCCCCCCACAGTGCCAGGTATATGCCCCCAGTGCCAGATCTGCCCCCACAGTGCCAGGTATATGCCCCCAGTGCCAGATCTGCCCCCCACAGTACCAGGTATATGCCCCCAGTGCCAGATCTGCCCCCCACAGTGCCAGGTATATGCCCCCAGTGCCAGATCTGCCCCCCACAGTGCCAGGTATATGGCCCCAGTGCCAGACCTGCCCCCCACAGTGCCAGGTATATGCCCCCAGTGCCAGATCTTCCCCCCCACAGTGCCAGGTATATGCCCCCAGTGCCAGATCTGCCCCCCACAGTGCCAGGTATATGCCCCCAGTGCCAGATCTGCCCCCCACAGTGCCAGGTATATGCCCCCTGTGCCAGATCTGCCCCCCACAGCGCCAGGTATATGCCCCCAGTGCCAGATCCCCCCCCCCCACAGTGCCAGGTATATGCCCCCAGTGCCAGATCTCCCCCCCCACAGTGCCAGGTATATGCCCCCCAGTGCCAGATCTGCCCCCCACAGTGCCAGGTATATGCCCCCCAGTGCCAGATCTGCCCCCACAGTGCAAGGTATATGCCCCCCACAGTGCCAGGTATATGCCCCCAGTGCCTGCTCCCCCCCCCCCCCAATGTGTTGTCCCTCCTGGCTCTCCCCCGGCTTGTCTAATACAGGAAGTGCCGGTTCGTGAGCCAATCAGAGCTCACGAACGGCACTTCCTTAGACCGGCCGGGGGAGTGCCAGGAGGGTCACAGGAGAGACGCGCGATGCGCTCAGCCTCCAACACAGCAGGGAGGGAGAGTCGGAGACCGCAGATTGACATGCGGACGCTCGTCCGCATGTCAATCTGTTCTAAGGGAGCCGGGGAGCGGAGCACAGCACCGCAGATCGGATCGGAAGAGAGATCCGATCTGCGGTGTAGCAGGGGGCCCTTTTGGAAAGGGGGGCCCAGGGTACGTATCCCCCGGGCCCCCCCCTTTAATCCGGCTCTGCCTCTACTGTCACCCACTGCTGGCACTCTCTCCCTGGTATCACCCTCTCCCTGTTACCCACTGCTGGCACTCTCTCCCTGGCAATACCCTCTCCCTGTCACCCACTGCTGGCACTCTTTCCCTGGTGTCACCCTCTCCCTGTCACCTACTGCTGTCACCATCTCCCTAGTATCACCCTCTCCGTCACCCACTGCTGTCACTCTCTCCCTGTCACCTACTGCTGTCACCATCTCCCTAGTATCACCCTCTCCCTGTCACCTACTGCTGTCACCATCTGAAAACAACAATATCACCAATACAAAATCCCTCGGCGCTCTGAGAAATAAGGTATGTGCCAAATCTCATCAAAATATCAGGCGTCTTCTGTCCTTAAGGTATCCTCAAACAAAGGAAAGAGAGAAACACTTCATAGGGCAAAAGGTGTATATTCATACAGCTCAGGATAGTACTGCTAAAATGGACTCCTACCATGTGTATTGGTCTCTCACCGGATGTGTATTGGTCTCTCACCGGATGTAGTGGTCCACTATGCAAAGCAGACAAACAGGCATAAGTGTGATATTAACAGGCGTCCCTGCAAGCTCTCTCCAAAGCACCAGTGGTCATCCAATCTCCTGTCACCAACCTCCTTGCGACGCGTTTCGATACTCCCAGGTATCTTTATCACAGCATCATGATGCTGTGATAAAGATACCTGGGAGTATCGAAACGCGTCGCAAGGAGGTTGGTATGCCTGTTTGTCTGCTTTGCATAGTGGACCACTACATCCGGTGAGAGTCCAGTACTTCTGCCTGTACATATTTTAATGTTTTATGTTTGTTGAAATTAAATCATTTGGTACACTATGGTGGATTTTTTCCATTATTTTTTGAGGATACGTGGATGCTAATCGGTGGTGGGACGAAACCCTCTCCAAACACATGCTCTGTTGTCTACCTCTAATGTAGACCAATACACATGGTAGGAGTCCATTTTAGCAGTACTATCCTGAGCTGTATGAATATACACCTTTTGCCCTATGAAGTGTTTCTCTCTTTCCTTTGTTTGAGGATACCTTAAGGACAGAAGACGCCTGATATTTTGATGAGATTTGGCACATACCTTATTTCTCAGAGCGCCGAGGGATTTTGTATTGGTGATATTGTTGTTTTCATGTGTTTTTTTGGAGTGTAGGTGACACTCTTCACCAATCTAATCAGAGGGGCTGCTCATTGTGCGCAGTGGTAGGGTTCACACATTTTCTTTCTATCTTGCTGTCACCATCTCCCTAGTATAACCCTCTCCCTGTCACCCACTGCTGTCACCCTCTCTCTGTCATCTACTGCTGTCACCATCTCCCTAGTATCACTCTCTCCCTGTCACCCTCTACTGTCACCCACTGCTGGCACTCTCTCACTGGCATCACCCTCTCCTTGTCACCTACTGCTGTCACCACCTACCTGGTATCACCCTCTACTGTCACCCACTGCTGGCACTCTCCCTGGCATCACCCTCTCCCTGTCACCCACTGCTGTCACCCTCTCTCTGTCATCTACTGCTGTCACCATCTCCCTAGTATCACTCTCTCCCTGTCGCTTACTGCTGTCACCATGTCCCTAGTATTACCCTCTGGCTGACACCCTCTACTGTCACCCACTGTTGGCACTCTCTCCCTGGCATCACCCTCTCCTTGTCATCTACTGCTGTCATCTCTCTAGTATCACCCTCTCCCTGTCACCCACTGCTGTCACTCTCTCCCTGGTGTCACCCTCTCCCTGTCACCTACTGCTGTCATCATCTCTCTAGTATCACCCTCTCCCTGTCACCCACTACTGTCACTCTCTCCCTGGTGTCACCCTCTCCCTGTCACCTACTGCTGTCACCATCTTCCTAGTATCACCCTCTCGCTGTCACCCACTGCTGTCATTCTCTCCCTGGTGTCACCCTCTACAGTCATCCACTGCTGGCACTCTCTCCCTGGCATCACCCTCTCCCTGTCACCCACTGCTGGCACTCTCTCCCTGGCATTACCCTCTCCCTGTCACCCACTGCTAGCACTCTTTCCCTGGTGTCACCCTCTCCCTGTCACCTACTGCTGACACTCTCTCCCTGGTGTCACCCTCTCCCTATCACCTACTGCTGTCATTCTCTCCCTGGTGTCACCCTCTACTGTCACCCACTGCTGGCACTCTCTCCCTGGTATCACCCTCTCCCTGTCACCCACTGCTGGCACTCTCTCCCTGGCAATACCCTCTCCCTGTCACCCACTGCTGGCACTCTTTCCCTGGTGTCACCCTCTCCCTGTCACCTACTGCTGTCACCATCTCCCTAGTATCACCCTCTCCGTCACCCACTGCTGTCACTCTCTCCCTGTCACCTACTGCTGTCACCATCTCCCTAGTATAACCCTCTCCCTGTCACCCACTGCTGTCACCCTCTCTCTGTCATCTACTGCTGTCACCATCTCCCTAGTATCACTCTCTCCCTGTCACCCTCTACTGTCACACACTGCTGGCACTTTCTCACTGGCATCACCCTCTCCCTGTCACCTACTGCTGTCACCACCGACCTGGTATCACCCTCTACTGTCACCCACTGCTGGCACTCTCCCTGGCATCACCCTCTCCCTGTCGCTTACTGCTGTCACCATGTCCCTAGTATTACCCCCTGGCTGACACCCTCTACTGTCACCCACTGTTGGCACTCTCTCCCTGGTATCACCCTCTCCCTGTCACCTACTGCTGTCATCATCTCTCTAGTATCACCCTCTCCCTGTCACCCACTACTGTCACTCTCTCCCTGGTGTCACCCTCTCCCTGTCACCTACTGCTGTCACCATCTTCCTAGTATCACCCTCTCGCTGTCACCCACTGCTGTCACTCTGTCCCTGGTGTCACCCTCTACCTGTCATCTACTGCTGTCACCATCTCCCTAGTATCACCCTCTCCCTGTCACCCACTGCTGTCACTCTCTCCCTGGTGTCATCCCTGTCCCTGTCATCTACTGCTGTCACCATATCCCTAGTATCACCCTCTCCCTTTCACCTACTGCTGTCACCCACTGCTGGCACTCTCTCCCTGGCATCACCCTCTCCCTGTCACCCTCTACTGTCACCCACTGCTGGCACTCTCTCCCTGGCATCACCCTCTCCCTGTCACCTACTGCTGTCACTCTCTTCCTGGCATCACCCTCTCCCTGTCACCTACTGCTGTCACTCTCTCCCTGGCGTCACCCTCTCTCCCTGTCACCCACATCTGGCACTGACTGCTGTCTCCTCCCTGTCACCAGCTCCCTGGCATTATCTTCTCTCTGGCGTCACCCTCTCCCTGTCCCTGTCTCTCACTGCTATCACCCTTTCCCTGACACCCTCTCCATGGCATCACCCACTGCCTATCTTCGTCACCCTCTCTCTAGTACCACACTCTCCCTGATGTTGCCCACTGCTGTCATCCTCTCCCTGGTGTCACCCTCTCCCTATCACCCACTGCCTCTCTCCATCACCCTTTACCTGTTACCCTCTCCCTGTCACCTACTGCATCTCCCCTGCATTACTGTCTCCCCATCGCCATCTCTCTCCTGTCACCCTCTGCCTTTCCAAGGCAACACCGTCTCCTTGTCATATGACCACGCCCCTTGTCGTGAGTCCACACCCTCATTGCAAGACCACACTCGCTTTTCTGGCAGCACGTGTACCTTCGGTGCATGCAGGGACAGCAGCGGTAACAGGCATCGGCTCGGGGCAGAGTCGGCCTTAGGCACAGGTAAACTAGACAAATGCCTAGGGCATTTGGTATGCTTAGGGGCACCAGCGGCTTCTGCTGATTAAAATGATGGCCCTCATTCCGAGTTGTTCGCTCGCTAGCAGATTTTAGCAGCATTGCACACGTTACGCCGCCGCCCTCTGGGAGTGTTTATTAGCTTAGCAGAATAGCGAACGAAAGATTCGCAAAATAGCGAATAGAAATTTCTTAGCAGTTTCTGAGTAGCTCCAGACTTACTCCTACACTGCGATCAGTTCAGGCCGTTTCGTTCCTGGTTTGACGTCACATACACCCAGCGTTCGGCCAGCCACTCCCCCGTTTCTCCAGACACTCCCGCGTTTTTGCCTGACACGCCTGCGTTTTTCCGCACACTCCCAGAAAATTGGCAGTTTCCGCCCAGAAACACCCACTTCCTGTCAATCACACTCCGATCACTTCAACGATGAAAATTCTTTGTTCGGGCGTGAGTAAATCTACTAAGTTTTGAGAAAAAATACTTAGCGCATGCGCACTGCGTACCATGCGCATGCGCATTTTTGCCTTAATCGCTCAGTAGCGAAAATCGGCAACGAGCAAACAACTCGGAATGACCCCCCGATATGCGGCATGCCTATATTCTGTGTGTGACTGCGGCTGTATCTGCATACGAAATGCTACGTTCAGTGTATTCACTGTAATGTAGCATTTCGTATGCAAATACAGCCGCAGTCGCACACAGAATATAGGCATGCTGCATATCATTTTAATCAGCAGAAGCTGCTTGTGCATCCTAGTGACGTAGTAATGCAAATAAGATGCATTTTCATAAGCAAAAGGCACCAGGTGTTAGCAGAGCTGCCAGCTGACTCATGCCAGGCATCTCCTGCAGAACTAGCGGTGGTGCTAGGGGGCACCAGCCAAAATCTTGCCTAGGGCATCATATTGGTTAGGGCCGGCTCTGGCTCGGGGGTGGTAGCGGGCATCAGCGGGACACGGTGGACATTATAACTACAGTGCCCCACCAGCCGCTGACCTCACCACACACCACTGCTATAACTCAGTCAGATATGGGGAAGGGAGGGAGGGGACTGGGGAAATCCTGCTGCCCCGGCACGTATAATACACAGGTGACAGGTGGTGCAGATCGCTCTCTCAATGCATCTAACCAGAATCACTATTACTGCCCTGGAGGACTGTAATCCGCTGTGCTATGTCACCATGTCTCTGCCTCTATGGCAGTGTCTCTCCTCCTCCTCCTCCTCCTCCTCCTCACTAGTAGTGTAGGGCTTGGCACTGTGAGGTTTACTGTAATCACCTCCTCTGCTGCTCCCACCGGCTGTCGCACTGGTGAACTCCACTCACCGGGAACAGAATTTGTCCCTCTGTAATCTGTGCGGCGCTCCCGTCACAGACCAGCCATCACAGTCCACCATTCCCAAGATGGCCATGCTTCACTACTCCAACTGCCACTCACTTTCTACTGTCGCTGTACCACCTGACACTGGTCATGTGATGTGCACCTGACCTCCTGGGCAGCCGCAGAGACTGCTGGGAATTGTGGTCTGCCTGTGTAATAATGACATATACAATATATATGTGCTGCAGCGTGATGATCAGTGTCAGCATAATAACTCACGTAGTGGGGTATTACACACATAAATGACTGAGACATTGGCATAGGGAGCAGGGCGCCACTGTGGGCAGCGCTGTCTACTCTTGGGAGAGTGGCGCTGGCCTGTGATGTCATCCCAGCCTTTATACACAGGTATAAGTGGCTTCTGCCCCCTCAGCAACCCTGTGCAGTATACGGCGAGGGGAGGAGGGCAACCATGTGGAAACCGTTACCATCAATGGTGTATTGATGTACACCATCGATGGTAAAAGTATTCAACATCGACCATAGACCCTCGATGATGTTGAAACATCGATGGTCAATGGCCATCCCTACTGCCTAGTGGTAGAGTCATCTCTGGTGTAAGAGGAGGTCTGGGGGTTTCCTGCAGGGGAGGGGGCCGGAGAAAATGTTGGTTGCACAACTAGAAGGAGACTGTACGTTATACCCTGAATAAGGGTGGGGGGAGCGGACAGAAGCAGTGCGCAGGTTACGGGAAATACAACCAAGTAAGGACCCATACCTGCTGATGGCGCTGAGCTATGTTGGTGCACAATAGGGAACAGTGTCCGGTCCTTGTTATCACTGACCTTGTAGATGGCCTAGAGAGTAAGGCTGATGGCACCCGCTATGTAGGTGTCCAGGGGGCCATCGAGACCATAGAGGGCCCAGGTACTGGAAGGCCGTGACCAAATCCGGGGATGTGTGACCACACCCTCTCCCTAGAAAATTATAAATACTGTGTGCAGGGCTGAAAGGGTAACACTGTCCCCCCTAAGAGACTCACCCGTTCCTCTATAGACAAGCTCTAGAAGGGGACCGCCCAATCCACTAACCAATGAGTGCTGATGCTGAGACACTTCCTGGTCTGGCGGTATGAGCAGGCCTAACCAATCAGACCCAGCACAGGGGTAGTCGCTTAGACTACGTACGCATCACTGCACAGGGCGGTGCCATGAGCTACAAAGGGTGACAATGCCCCCCCGAGAGAGACTGACCCCCTCCCCCCCCCCCCCCCCCCCAGCCCCTCCACAAGCCCCGGCACCTGTAATGTGTCTATAAACTGATTTAAGCCACTACCATTATGTGGATAGGGGATACAGTTATCTTCCCGACATCTTCATACCGACGCCAAATGGGATACCAGAGTCGCAATACCAACAGCCGGAATGCTGAATGTCCATCCAGCGGGACGCCACGGGGGGAGGGTTACGTTTAGGCAGGAGAAGGGGGTTAAGGGGACAGGGCTGGGAAGGTTAGGGTTAGGAAATGGGGAGGGAGGGTTAGGTTTAGGCATTGGGAATGGCCACAACTAGGGGGGGCTAGGGGGTCACGTGCCCCGGGTGCTGGGATGTAGGGGGTGCTAGGGAGGCAGGTATTGTTGCTGCACATAGCTGCAGTTGCTCCCGCTGACAGCCTGTGACCTGCTGTCGGGTTTCGGGTTGCGGCTGTAGCATTGTGCGTGTGATGTCACACGCAGGCATTGAGAGGCTTGGAGAGAGGATGGAGGCGGGAGTTCGGTGACCAGGAGAGAACCCCAGCGCACCCAACAATAAAAGAAGGTTAGCGCTTGGGCAGAACTGGGGCAACACTAGACTAAGCCTGCACACTGCACTGATAGAATAGGGGGGAGTGAATGCTGCTCTGCCTTTTGCCCAATAAATGTGGACTCACTATTTTGGAAACAGTATCCTCCAGTATATATATATATTCTTATGACCAGCACTTCATCTTATAATAAAGATACCTGGGTGCCCTCCCACGCTCCAAACAGAACTCCAGTGTATATAGGCAATAACGGGCGCACTCCAAAGATTTAGAATAATTTCACAGCTACTCAAGCGCATAGATATCAACGTTTCAGACACCTTCAATTTGTGTCTTTCAACCATTATATATATATATATATATATATATATATATACACTGCTCAAAAAAATAAAGGGAACACTTAAACAACACATCCTAGATCTGAATGAATGAAATATTCTTATTAAATACTTTGTTCTTTACATAGTTGAATGTGCTGACAACAAAATCACACAAAATTATCAATGGAAATCAAATTTATTAACCCATGGAGGTCTGGATTTGGAGTCACGCTCAAAATGAAAGTGGAAAAACACACTACAGGCTGATCCAACTTTGATGTAATGTCCTTCAAACAAGTCAACATGAGGCTCAGTAGTGTGTGTGGCCTCCACGTGCCTGTCTGACCTCCCTACAATGCCTGGGCATGCTCCTGATGAGGTGGTGGATGGTCTCCTGAGGGATCTCCTCCCAGACCTGGACTAAAGCATCCGCCAATTCCTGGACAGTCTGTGGTGCAACGTGGCATTGGTGGATGGAGCGAGACATGATATCCCAGATGTGCTCAATTGGATTCAGGTCTGGGGAACGGGTGGGCCAGTCCATAGCATCAATGCCTTCGTCTTGCAGGAACTGCTGACACACTCCAGCCACATGAGGTCTAGCATTGTCTTGCATTAGGAGGAACCCAGGGCCAACCGCACCAGCATATGGTCTCACAAGGGGCCTGAGGATCTCATCTCAGTACCTAATGGCAGTCAGGCTACCTCTGGCGAGCACATGGAGGGCTGTGCGGCCCCCAAAGAAGTGCCACCCCACACCATTACTGACCCACTGCCAAACCGGTCATGCTGGAGGATGTTGCAGGCAGCAGAACGTTCTCCTTGGCATCTCCAGACTCTGTCACGTCTGTCACATGTGCTCAGTGAGAACCTGCTTTCATCTGTGAAGAGCACAGGGTGCCAGTGGCGAATTTGCCAATCTTGGTGTTCTCTGGCAAATGCCAAACGTCCTGCACAGTGTTGGGCTGTAAGCACAACTCCCACCTGTGGACATCGGGCTCTCATACCATCCTCCTGGAGTCTGTTTCTGATCGTTTGAGTAGACACATGAACATTTGTGGCTTGCTGGAGGTCATTTTGCAGGGCTCTGGCAGTGCTCCTCCTGTTCCTCCTTGCACAAAGGCGGAGGTAGCGGTCCTGCTGCTGGGTTGTTGCCCTCCTACGGCCTCCTCCACGTCTCCTGATGTACTGGCCTGTCTCCTGGTAGCGCCTCCAAGCTCTGGACACTACGCTGACAGACACAGCAAACCTTCTTGCCACAGCTCGCATTGATGTGCCATCCTGGATGAGCTGCACTACCTGAGCCACTTGTGCGGGTTGTAGACTCCGTCTCATGCTACCACTAGAGTGAAAGCTCCGCCAGCTTTCAAAAGTGACCAAAACATCAGCCAGAAAGCATAGGAGCTGAGAAGTGGTCTGTGGTCACCACCTGCAGAACAACTCCTTTATTGGGGGTGTCTTGCTAATTGCCTATAATTTCCACCTGTTGTCTATGCCATTTGCACAACAGCATGTGAAATTGATTGTCAATCAGTGTTGCTTCCTACGTGGACAGTTTGATTTCACAGAAGTGTGACTGACTTGGAGTTACATTGTGTTGTTTAAGTGTTCCCTTTATTTCTTTGAGCAGTGTATATATGTGTGTGTGTTTATTTTGTATTTTTTTTTTAAAGAAGTTGATTATATATGATTATATGGTAAAGTCCTAAGAGTGCCGTCTGTCCCTCTATCTATATCCAGCATTACAACGCTTTGAATGGCACCGGGCACCTTTCTACCGTATGTTAAACCTGGAGTGCCAAATGTCTTCCTAAATGGGGGTTATTCCGAGTTGTTCGCTCGTTATTTTTTTCCGCAACGGAGCGATTTGTCGCAAACTGCGCATGTGCAATGTTCGTGGTGCGCCTGCGCCAAGTAAATTAACACAAAAGTTTGGTATTTTACTCACGGCCTAACGAAGATTTTTCATCGTTCTGGTGATCGGAGTGTGATTGACAGGAAGTGGGTGTTTCTGGGCGGAAACTGGACATTTTATGGGAGTGTGCGGAAAAACGCTGCCGTTTCTGGGAAAAACGCGGGAGTGTCTGAAGAAACGGGGGAGTGTCTGGGCGAACGCTGGGTGTGTTTGTGACGTCAAACCAGGAACGAAACTGACTGAACTGATCGCAGTGTAGGAGTAGGTCTGGAGCTACTCAGAAACTGTTAAGAAATTTCTATTCGCAATTCTGCTAAGATTCACTCCCAGTAGGCGGCGGCCTAGCGTGTGCAATGCTGCTAGCGAGCGAACAACTCGGAATGAGGGCCAATGTGTGTGTATATATATATATATATATATATATATATACACACACACACACAGATTAGGGCAGCACACCTTTTAGAAGAAAATGGCTCCGGTGCCCGCTGTAGGTCCTCCCCAGCCAGGAGTCCAATATAAACACTGCACGTCAAGCAGCACACGGAAGAAGAAATACAATATCACACAGGAATGAAAATACATCGAAATGTTGCACTGCATTCCTGTGTGATATTGTATTTCTTCTTCCGTGTGCTGCTTGACGTGCAGTGGTTTTATATATATATATATATATATATATACATACACACACATGCATACATATATACACATACATACACACTGTCAAAGTCAGAAAAATATCTCTATGCACACTGCCATATTTGCACCTCATTCATGTCCGCGCTGCGCATGCGTACGCTCTCCCGTACGTGCACATACTCACAGTCGCGGGCACCCGCAGGCGCACGGTATGCGTATTTACGGTAGAGTTTATGTAATCGTAGCGTGCGACTCAATCGTTACATATTTTCATTAATAATGTATTTTGTAGATCATGGTCCCTTTGATAGATTCTGAAAGTTTGGTTAATATAGCATGTTTAAAACGTATGAGCGCACAAATATTCAAAAGTGGTTAATTAGGCTGCTGGTTTGGTAAATAAAATATATTTTTATTAAAAGAACAGCAAACTAAATAAACATTCATAGATATAAAAACATCATGCTGGAAATCGCAGAATAATTAGTATCATACTTATAATCACTGCATGAAATTCAATAGATACCCCCGCATTAGCCAATTGGACTTATAATTAATTTAAAGCATGCATGCTTAATTGGTTAGCTGGTTAGTTAGTTGGACCAGTAATCAGTCCCAGTATACAGTCCTGGTTGTTAGTAACTGTTAATCCCTCCAGGGATTTTGTTATATTGATGTTAATAATTAGTTTGGTTAGATAGACAGAAATGTCCCTGGGTATATATGTCAACACAGTCCTTTTAAGATAGTGAGACTTTCTTCTGGTGATATTTCTGTGCCAGTTTATTCCATATATTGTAATATTGAGAGATTTACATAACCACTTAGTAACCCGTCGTGGCACTCATAGGGGCACTGCTTACCCTCCACTCTGCGGCGGTATTGGTGTCCACGATTGGGTTGAGGCACTGTATAGCTGGAAAGTTTCCTATCTGGCTGAGGCGGTGACACGCTGCCTGCGTGTGGCTGGGAGCGCTTGGCCGCGTGTCGCGGCTTCCGGGTTGTGCAAAGCTTCCGGCTTACGATGCGCTCCAGCTGCGTTCCACTTGACGTCGTTAGGGTCACCTGACGCGTTTCTCCGCCTTTTGTGGGTGGCGGTTTCTTCAGAGGTTTTTAGAGGTCTAGATGTGCGGTCACTATTTATCCCCCTCAGGGATATTCCTCATTGGTTGCAATTAAGATCGTTATTAATAGCATCTGTATCGTCCTTCTCAGGGATACCCTGATTTTACCAGCCATATCCAATTAACTAAACCACTATTATGTATATATATGATACGATTAGATTTCCTCTTTTTAAAAAGACAGAATGAGTATAAAAATAAATATAAACATATACATAAAAATTTATTATTATTATCACTCATGACCACAATGAGATGTTCTAATGTGCAAATAGCATTCAATTATGTATATACGTATATACCTAATTAGATTCAATAATGAATATTCTATTATCTTTTTTATTTATTTATTTCATTATGTGTATATATGGAACACTAATTGGAGAAAGATATATATAATTTTTAACCTAGTTGGTTAATAAAATAGATAATTCTTTTTTATTAGTTTAGTATCTAAAATATAGACCCGTATATAGGGAGAAGTAAACACATAATATTAATATAAACAGACACATAAAAAATGCTCAGAATACTGAAACTCCATAATAAAATAGAATATATATTTTTCCGATAGGATTCTTCTATATAGAGCAATATACATATAAATATGGAGTCATAAGAAGAGAGAGAAGGGAAGAAGAGACGGAGGAAGAGAGCAGGAGAGATATAATATATTCATATATATAAACCTGTAGAAAAGAAATATATAGAGATCTCTTTATCTCGCTCTAGGCAAGAATTTTACACTAACTTAATAATATTATACTACAGGTATATATTATATCCAGAGATGTTTTGCCATATCTAACGACTTTATTTTATTGTTTTACATATAGAATCAACAGCAGACTACATTAAAGAGGCAAATAGACAATTGAATAATACCCTCTTTTATAAGGTCTTGCCTTCTAATCCCACGGAAAGATTTCAAGGTGAGCTAAAGATCATGTTGGATGAAGCATTGGACAGGGGGGCAATATCCAGGGACACTTGGCAATTTTTGTTTACACCTTATCCCATCACTCCGGTTTATTATCATTTGCCCAAATTGCACAAGTCACTAACTTCACCCCCGGGGCGTCCAATAATTTCAGGTATAGGATCAATCACTTCTAATTTGTCGCACTTTGTGGATGCTCACCTCCAGGACTATGTTGTACAATTAAAATCATATATTAAGGATACCACGCAATTTCTAAATATGGTAAAAACTATCAGGTGGAAAAACTCATATAAATTCCTTACATGTGATGTAGAATCTCTATACTCCAATATACCACATGAGAAAGGATTAGAAGTCATAGCCGATGTCTTGAAAAAAGATGAATCGGTTGATGACTATCTGAAGGCCCTGGTGGTGACATCCATAAAATTCATATTGGAGCACAATTATTTTACGTTCAATCACAAATATTATTTACAGACACGGGGGACCGCCATGGGGACTAGGTTCGCCCCGAGTTATGCTAACCTCTATATGGGGGCCCTTGAAAAGGAACTCATTTGGGGGGCAGACCTCGGGGGGAGCCTGGTCCTCTATGGCAGGTATATAGATGATTTATTCTTTATTTGGGATGGGGATCTAAATTCTGTTACATCATTTGTATCACATCTGAACACGAACACTTATGGATTAAAATTTACTCACACATGCGATCCTCACCATATCACATTCCTGGATATTGCCCTACTGTCTGATGGCGAGAACATCCATACAGAGACTTACTTTAAATCGGTAGATACTAACAACTTTTTGAAATATAGCAGCAGCCACCTTAAAGCCTGGCGAGATAACATCCCAAAGAGTCAATTTCTAAGAGTGAAGAGAAATTGCTCAAGGGATTATAGATATCAAGAACAGGTAATGAAAGTACATTCCTCCTTTGAACAACAGGGTTACCCAGATTATATCCTTCAGAAAGCACTTAAGGACGTAGAAAAACAAGATAGGAATAATCTTCTCACAAAAAAATCGCGCAAAAAGCAACAACATCAAAATGTGTACAAGGGAGATATCTATAAAGAAAAATGTATATTTGTAACACAATATAATACACATGCCACTAAGATAAAACAAATAATAAAGAAAAACACCCCACTCTTGTTGATAGATCCTCTGTTGGAACCTGTAATAGGTAAAAATATTAGAACAGTATATAAAAAATCAGAGACACTACAGATAAAATTAGCACCTAGTATGTTTAATCCTGATAAAAAGAAAAATAAAAAGAAAAAAATTCATAGGAACAACGAGTTATTGGGGACATTGAATACTAATTCTCTAGACGAATTACGGGAGAAACCCAGGGGATTCTTCAGGTGTGCCAGGACCAGGTGTCTTACTTGCTCGAATGTCAACTTGCGCAGTAAGACATTTGGATCTAGGGTAACGGGAGAATCCTTTGAGATAGAGGGCTTCCTAAATTGTGAATCTACATATGTAGTCTATCTTATTGAGTGTGGCTGTGGATACCAATACGTAGGTCGTACCATTAGAAAATTAAAAACACGATTCCTTGAACACAGACGGAATATTATGAATAAAAGCAATACACATAGCGTCTCTAGGCATACGAATTTTTGTCAGCAGGGGAATATTTCTAATATTCGTTTAAAAGCTCTTGAACAGGTCGGTCAAACAGAAAGGGGAGGCGACAGATTCAATGCCCTATGCAGGAGAGAAGCATATTGGATCTTTCGCTTAAAGACTTTAGAACCACAGGGTCTGAATGAAAATATAGAACTTAACAACATGTAACATGAGGGGTTAATAAATTCCCCCCCTCTCCCCTTTCTTCTTCACTTTTTCTTCATTTCTTCTTCTCTCCCTTTTTCTAGTTATATTCCTTATGTGATGTATATTCCTTAGAATTCTGGGAACACATACATTAGGATAAATAATTTCATCAGTAAGAACTACCATCTGCAATATAGCCCTTATATTGCATACTTTAGACATTGATGTTTCAAAATTGATTCTATATGTAAAACAATAAAATAAAGTCGTTAGATATGGCAAAACATCTCTGGATATAATATATACCTGTAGTATAATATTATTAAGTTAGTGTAAAATTCTTGCCTAGAGCGAGATAAAGAGATCTCTATATATTTCTTTTCTACAGGTTTATATATATGAATATATTATATCTCTCCTGCTCTCTTCCTCCGTCTCTTCTTCCCTTCTCTCTCTTCTTATGACTCCATATTTATATGTATATTGCTCTATATAGAAGAATCCTATCGGAAAAATATATATTCTATTTTATTATGGAGTTTCAGTATTCTGAGCATTTTTTATGTGTCTGTTTATATTAATATTATGTGTTTACTTCTCCCTATATACGGGTCTATATTTTAGATACTAAACTAATAAAAAAGAATTATCTATTTTATTAACCAACTAGGTTAAAAATTATATATATCTTTCTCCAATTAGTGTTCCATATATACACATAATGAAATAAATAAATAAAAAAGATAATAGAATATTCATTATTGAATCTAATTAGGTATATACGTATATACATAATTGAATGCTATTTGCACATTAGAACATCTCATTGTGGTCATGAGTGATAATAATAATAAATTTTTATGTATATGTTTATATTTATTTTTATACTCATTCTGTCTTTTTAAAAAGAGGAAATCTAATCGTATCATATATATACATAATAGTGGTTTAGTTAATTGGATATGGCTGGTAAAATCAGGGTATCCCTGAGAAGGACGATACAGATGCTATTAATAACGATCTTAATTGCAACCAATGAGGAATATCCCTGAGGGGGATAAATAGTGACCGCTCATCTAGACCTCTAAAAACCTCTGAAGAAACCGCCACCCACAAAAGGCGGAGAAACGCGTCAGGTGACCCTAACGACGTCAAGTGGAACGCAGCTGGAGCGCATCGTAAGCCGGAAGCTTTGCACAACCCGGAAGCCGCGACACGCGGCCAAGCGCTCCCAGCCACACGCAGGCAGCGTGTCACCGCCTCAGCCAGATAGGAAACTTTCCAGCTATACAGTGCCTCAACCCAATCGTGGACACCAATACCGCCGCAGAGTGGAGGGTAAGCAGTGCCCCTATGAGTGCCACGACGGGTTACTAAGTGGTTATGTAAATCTCTCAATATTACAATATATGGAATAAACTGGCACAGAAATATCACCAGAAGAAAGTCTCACTATCTTAAAAGGACTGTGTTGACATATATACCCAGGGACATTTCTGTCTATCTAACCAAACTAATTATTAACATCAATATAACAAAATCCCTGGAGGGATTAACAGTTACTAACAACCAGGACTGTATACTGGGACTGATTACTGGTCCAACTAACTAACCAGCTAACCAATTAAGCATGCATGCTTTAAATTAATTATAAGTCCAATTGGCTAATGCGGGGGTATCTATTGAATTTCATGCAGTGATTATAAGTATGATACTAATTATTCTGCGATTTCCAGCATGATGTTTTTATATCTATGAATGTTTATTTAGTTTGCTGTTCTTTTAATAAAAATATATTTTATTTACCAAACCAGCAGCCTAATTAACCACTTTTGAATATTTGTGCGCTCATACGTTTTAAATTTGTGTATAGGGACAGTTCCCTTTGTTCAGGAGGACTTCCAGATCCTCCTTGTGTGAGCTGCAATTACTATTTAAATTTGATAGTACAAACTTAGCGCCTAATATATATTATTTATAGTTTATAAGACTTCACCTTTACAGGAGAAGTTCTGGTTGTGTGGCTGCTTGTTTGATAAAATGACCACTTTGAGGTGTCTAACCGAAAGGTTAGAAAGGAGAAGTAGATATGTACAAGATCCCATTTTTAGAGAAAGAATTGAAGCTAAAAATAGTGAAACAAATGATGTCCATAAACTATTTAATAAATTGGAAACGCTATGTATGGCTGAGACCAGACACTGGTGGGACCAACAGACTCTCCAAAAATATATTAAGAATAAATTTATCCCCAGGGGTCTACGTATTTTCAAATCGGCCTCTTTCAAGGATGACAAAGAGTTCCTGGACAATTGGAATAATATATTGGATAAGTGCTCCTTTAATCTTATGGAGCTTCTGGTTGAATATAGAACCACTAAGGTTAATAATATACAATCGGAAATAGAAAAAATCCAGGAACTCTTGAAACCCTTTGAAAATACCACTGAATATAAGGAAAGGGATCAGCGGTTAAATACCAAGATAGAGGCCTATGAAAAGACAGTCATACAGTCAAAAGATCAAAAACTTGAGAGAGATAGGGGAGATTACGAGACAGACTCAGTAAGGACCTATAATAGGAAAAGAGGGGATTATTCAAGATCCCAAAATAGACCACCCTATAGAGAACGTTCCAATAAGAGATGGAATAGTAACACACGGAATAGATCTAGAAGTAAACAAAACAGATGGACTACAACTGGTAAAAGATTCCCCCAGCATAACACCCCACAGAAAGATCCAAGAGGATATGTACATAAAAATAGGTATGAATGTCTATATAGGGAGGATTTTTCACCAGAAACTGTTGAAAGAGGGGGGGCAAGACCCAAGAAATCATCGTACAGTTGGGATAATGGTAAAAACACCAAACAAAGCAGGGAAGCTTATTCACCTGAAACCCTAGATAGAAAAGGGGTAAAATCCAAATGTAAAGATGATGAACAAAACCATTTTTTAGAGGTAAGCCCAGCGAAACATACCCAAATCAACAGATTAAATGTCAACCATATGAAGAGAGGAAGGGAAAGAGATATAGAGGATGTAGGGGAGGACGATTACAACAAAAAAGAAAAAAGTCAAAGGAACATATAAAAGATAAGGGAATCTTTAATTTGTCTTCTAAAGAATTAACAATAGCAGAGAAAAAACTATTAAATAAAGGACTAAAATATGCTCCCGCAAAAAAACCCAATTTATTTGGACTGTTTGTGGATTTAAACAGGTTCACTAGGAACCTATGTCGAAAACGTTATTTTGCTAGTAAAAAATTAAAAAAGATACCTGGAGATCAGGATCTAATGCCTATATTTTTAGATGAAGAAGATAAGGGTGCAATAAATATTTTGGAGGAGTTAAGATTAGAGAGTGCGACCGGGGGGACTGTCCAGTTGTTTAATATAGATAAAACTCAGGAAAATGATAAAAATAAAAAATTTTTTAAAAAGAAATCAGATTTCTACCCTCTACAGTTCAAGGGTCCCTCCATAGAGGGCTTCTATAATGTAACTATGGAGGATTTTAGGAAATTATGTGAGACTGCAGAGAAAGAACCTTTAAGAGATAATCTATCTTATGATGAACGAAAAGCCCTGAAGAATTTAATAGCTGACGAAAATCTTACCATCAAAATGGCAGATAAAGGAGGTGGGGTAGTATTGCAAGATACAGCAGACTACATTAAAGAGGCAAATAGACAATTGAATAATACCCTCTTTTATAAGGTCTTGCCTTCTAATCCCACGGAAAGATTTCAAGGTGAGCTAAAGATCATGTTGGATGAAGCATTGGACAGGGGGGCAATATCCAGGGACACTTGGCAATTTTTGTTTACACCTTATCCCATCACTCCGGTTTATTATCATTTGCCCAAATTGCACAAGTCACTAACTTCACCCCCGGGGCGTCCAATAATTTCAGGTATAGGATCAATCACTTCTAATTTGTCGCACTTTGTGGATGCTCACCTCCAGGACTATGTTGTACAATTAAAATCATATATTAAGGATACCACGCAATTTCTAAATATGGTAAAAACTATCAGGTGGAAAAACTCATATAAATTCCTTACATGTGATGTAGAATCTCTATACTCCAATATACCACATGAGAAAGGATTAGAAGTCATAGCCGATGTCTTGAAAAAAGATGAATCGGTTGATGACTATCTGAAGGCCCTGGTGGTGACATCCATAAAATTCATATTGGAGCACAATTATTTTACGTTCAATCACAAATATTATTTACAGACACGGGGGACCGCCATGGGGACTAGGTTCGCCCCGAGTTATGCTAACCTCTATATGGGGGCCCTTGAAAAGGAACTCATTTGGGGGGCAGACCTCGGGGGGAGCCTGGTCCTCTATGGCAGGTATATAGATGATTTATTCTTTATTTGGGATGGGGATCTAAATTCTGTTACATCATTTGTATCACATCTGAACACGAACACTTATGGATTAAAATTTACTCACACATGCGATCCTCACCATATCACATTCCTGGATATTGCCCTACTGTCTGATGGCGAGAACATCCATACAGAGACTTACTTTAAATCGGTAGATACTAACAACTTTTTGAAATATAGCAGCAGCCACCTTAAAGCCTGGCGAGATAACATCCCAAAGAGTCAATTTCTAAGAGTGAAGAGAAATTGCTCAAGGGATTATAGATATCAAGAACAGGTAATGAAAGTACATTCCTCCTTTGAACAACAGGGTTACCCAGATTATATCCTTCAGAAAGCACTTAAGGACGTAGAAAAACAAGATAGGAATAATCTTCTCACAAAAAAATCGCGCAAAAAGCAACAACATCAAAATGTGTACAAGGGAGATATCTATAAAGAAAAATGTATATTTGTAACACAATATAATACACATGCCACTAAGATAAAACAAATAATAAAGAAAAACACCCCACTCTTGTTGATAGATCCTCTGTTGGAACCTGTAATAGGTAAAAATATTAGAACAGTATATAAAAAATCAGAGACACTACAGATAAAATTAGCACCTAGTATGTTTAATCCTGATAAAAAGAAAAATAAAAAGAAAAAAATTCATAGGAACAACGAGTTATTGGGGACATTGAATACTAATTCTCTAGACGAATTACGGGAGAAACCCAGGGGATTCTTCAGGTGTGCCAGGACCAGGTGTCTTACTTGCTCGAATGTCAACTTGCGCAGTAAGACATTTGGATCTAGGGTAACGGGAGAATCCTTTGAGATAGAGGGCTTCCTAAATTGTGAATCTACATATGTAGTCTATCTTATTGAGTGTGGCTGTGGATACCAATACGTAGGTCGTACCATTAGAAAATTAAAAACACGATTCCTTGAACACAGACGGAATATTATGAATAAAAGCAATACACATAGCGTCTCTAGGCATACGAATTTTTGTCAGCAGGGGAATATTTCTAATATTCGTTTAAAAGCTCTTGAACAGGTCGGTCAAACAGAAAGGGGAGGCGACAGATTCAATGCCCTATGCAGGAGAGAAGCATATTGGATCTTTCGCTTAAAGACTTTAGAACCACAGGGTCTGAATGAAAATATAGAACTTAACAACATGTAACATGAGGGGTTAATAAATTCCCCCCCTCTCCCCTTTCTTCTTCACTTTTTCTTCATTTCTTCTTCTCTCCCTTTTTCTAGTTATATTCCTTATGTGATGTATATTCCTTAGAATTCTGGGAACACATACATTAGGATAAATAATTTCATCAGTAAGAACTACCATCTGCAATATAGCCCTTATATTGCATACTTTAGACATTGATGTTTTAAAATTGATTCTATATGTAAAACAATAAAATAAAGTCGTTAGATATGGCAAAACATCTCTGGATATAATATATACCTGTAGTATAATATTATTAAGTTAGTGTAAAATTCTTGCCTAGAGCGAGATAAAGAGATCTCTATATATTTCTTTTCTACAGGTTTATATATATGAATATATTATATCTCTCCTGCTCTCTTCCTCCGTCTCTTCTTCCCTTCTCTCTCTTCTTATGACTCCATATTTATATGTATATTGCTCTATATAGAAGAATCCTATCGGAAAAATATATATTCTATTTTATTATGGAGTTTCAGTATTCTGAGCATTTTTTATGTGTCTGTTTATATTAATATTATGTGTTTACTTCTCCCTATATACGGGTCTATATTTTAGATACTAAACTAATAAAAAAGAATTATCTATTTTATTAACCAACTAGGTTAAAAATTATATATATCTTTCTCCAATTAGTGTTCCATATATACACATAATGAAATAAATAAATAAAAAAGATAATAGAATATTCATTATTGAATCTAATTAGGTATATACGTATATACATAATTGAATGCTATTTGCACATTAGAACATCTCATTGTGGTCATGAGTGATAATAATAATAAATTTTTATGTATATGTTTATATTTATTTTTATACTCATTCTGTCTTTTTAAAAAGAGGAAATCTAATCGTATCATATATATACATAATAGTGGTTTAGTTAATTGGATATGGCTGGTAAAATCAGGGTATCCCTGAGAAGGACGATACAGATGCTATTAATAACGATCTTAATTGCAACCAATGAGGAATATCCCTGAGGGGGATAAATAGTGACCGCACATCTAGACCTCTAAAAACCTCTGAAGAAACCGCCACCCACAAAAGGCGGAGAAACGCGTCAGGTGACCCTAACGACGTCAAGTGGAACGCAGCTGGAGCGCATCGTAAGCCGGAAGCTTTGCACAACCCGGAAGCCGCGACACGCGGCCAAGCGCTCCCAGCCACACGCAGGCAGCGTGTCACCGCCTCAGCCAGATAGGAAACTTTCCAGCTATACAGTGCCTCAACCCAATCGTGGACACCAATACCGCCGCAGAGTGGAGGGTAAGCAGTGCCCCTATGAGTGCCACGACGGGTTACTAAGTGGTTATGTAAATCTCTCAATATTACAATATATGGAATAAACTGGCACAGAAATATCACCAGAAGAAAGTCTCACTATCTTAAAAGGACTGTGTTGACATATATACCCAGGGACATTTCTGTCTATCTAACCAAACTAATTATTAACATCAATATAACAAAATCCCTGGAGGGATTAACAGTTACTAACAACCAGGACTGTATACTGGGACTGATTACTGGTCCAACTAACTAACCAGCTAACCAATTAAGCATGCATGCTTTAAATTAATTATAAGTCCAATTGGCTAATGCGGGGGTATCTATTGAATTTCATGCAGTGATTATAAGTATGATACTAATTATTCTGCGATTTCCAGCATGATGTTTTTATATCTATGAATGTTTATTTAGTTTGCTGTTCTTTTAATAAAAATATATTTTATTTACCAAACCAGCAGCCTAATTAACCACTTTTGAATATTTGTGCGCTCATACGTTTTAAATTTGTGTATAGGGACAGTTCCCTTTGTTCAGGAGGACTTCCAGATCCTCCTTGTGTGAGCTGCAATTACTATTTAAATTTGATAGTACAAACTTAGCGCCTAATATATATTATTTATAATATAGCATGTTCCTGAACAGAGGGATTCCTCTTTGTATTGTGCGAAGGGTCTAACAGGGGTCATACAGTGGTGTTTGGTACCCATCGGAAGAGTATTTAAATAGCAATATTCCGGTGTTGGTTTGGAGCGGATTAATCGCTCGTGCGAATAGTTATGGACATAAGAAGTTATGTCCAGTTATTATTATTTGTTCTTACTTAGTCATGCACCTGAACAGTTGGAGACAGGTATCAGTGGGTCTCAAATGGCTCTTTGACCTCAGAGATCCCCCAAACAATAGTTTGCATGTTGGGAGGGCCTCATATCTTTACATGCATAAGGTAAGCACAGGAATAGTAATTGAAGATCAATTGTACTCCAAATCAGTATCTTTCCCGCAGACGGAGTACAATAGCCTTTAATTACACTGAGCTTTGAGACTCAATGAGGAGGGCCAACACCTGTGTTTACGAATGGATTAGGGTTTGTATCCAGGAGAATGAGGGCTGAGATGTCATTGTCTCAACTGAAAGTGGACATCATGAATATAGAACAAAGCCCAGAGACAGGGTTCTGTTTTGTATTCGCCAAACAATAGCTCTCCAGAAGACAGGAATGTGTTAGTCATCACCCATTGTGTTGCATAACCAAGGCCACTGATACAAGACAGCCCACCTGTATGAATCGACCTATGACCTTTTGTTATAATGCGAAGCCGAATTCTTGTGTCCAATGGACGATAAGATTGTAGGGACCATTAGATTGCATTGTGTGTGGAGCATAAAAGACGGGCCTGTGGCATCCAGCTTACACTTCTCTTCAAACGATTCTCATTGCTGATAATCGGGAAGCTGGATGTCCAGAGGCGCTTGCGATCGTTTCCCCTTGTGCGTAAGTTCTCTCCGTAATCATATTGTCTTACTGTGAGCCATTTCTCTCATCTCATATCTCTCTCTCTCCCTCTCTTCTCTTTCTCTCGTATTTTCCCTTGATTAGTATTGTATTGTATTGTATTTCTTGTATAGTTATTTGGTTAGGAAGTCTCTGTTATATTGTAGTGTATCATTTGTACTGTGATTCCTTTTTGCAAGTATATTAGTTATAATACATATAATAGGCTTTGGACCCTAAACAAGTATCTGTGTATTTTCTCATAGTGTTAAGTGTTCACAGAGCGTCGGTGACGCTCAAGCAGCTTTGTAGTTAATCAGGTTACACCAGGTTGCACTTACACATTGTCTCTACATAAAGGTATACTGTGTATCTCATTGTTAAAGGTATAGATATCAAGGTATAGCGTTGTGAGCGTCTGCGCCGCTGGTGATCTCCTCGTGGTCTCGAGCGTCCGCTACGCCATAGCGAATCATTACGTTAGTCACAGCCAATAGCGTGTCTGCCTGTGATCTCTGGGCCGTGAGCGAAAGCGACGCTTGAGCGTCTCGCCTACGGCTGAGCGATCGATACGCAACTAGCGTACCCTTACGGTACTTCTTACGTAGTCAGCGTACAGTGTTCTTAGACCTCATTAAGGGTTGTTTATACGATAAAAGAATTCAGCTTTATCAACACACACACATATATATATATATATATATATATATATATATATATATGACAAGAATTACTCTCCCACTGCGCTTTTTCAAATAAAACACTAATATGAATTAATTATATGGCTGCCTGTATCCTCTGAGTTCCCTGTTAGGAGGAACTAAATGTGTGAAAATATGAAATGAAATAAAGGAGATGGCGCCAAGGGAGTTATATCAACGCCCTACCTAAAAACGGACCCTTACAGTACTCTCCGGATAAATTACGTCAGATAACAAATATTAACATAAAAATTTATTAAAACAACATATAAACCCGACACAAATGTTCATAAGTATACAGAGTTGATACATTTACATTTGTCGCACATATATGTATATACAATATTTTTTTAAGTGTGCATGCATGTGGGGGGCGCTGATTTACTGCTTTGCCCCGGGTGTCAGAAATCCTAGTTTGGGGAAGGGTTAGGCACCACCGGGGAGGGTTAGGTGTAGGCAGCGGGGAAGGGAGGGTTAGGGTTAGGCACCACTGGGGAGGGTTAGGTGTAGGCAGCGGGGAAGGGAGGGTTAGGGTTAGGCACTACCGGGGAGGGTTAGGTGTAGGCAGCGGGGAAGGGAGGGTTAGGGTTAAACACTACCGGGGAGGGTTAGGTGTACGCAGTGGGGAAGGGAGGGTTAGGGTTAGGCACTACCGGGGAGGGTTAGGTGTAGGCAGCGGGGAAGGGAGGGTTAGGGTTAAACACTACCGGGGAGGGTTAGGTGTACGCAGTGGGGAAGGGAGGGTTAGGGTTAGGCACTACCGGGGAGGGTTAGGTGTACGCAGTGGGGAAGGGAGGGAGGGTTAGGGTTAGGCACTACCGGGGAGGGTTAGGTGTAGGCAGCGGGGAAGGGAGGGGAAGGGTTAGGCACCACTGGGGAGGGTTAGGTGTATGCAGTGGGGAAGGGAGGGTTATGGTTAGGCACCACCGGGGAGGGTTAGGTGTACGCAGTGGGGAAGGGAGGGTTAGGGTTAGGCACCACCAGGGAGGATTAGGTTTATGCAGTGGGGAAGGGTTTGGGTTAGGTACCAATGGGGAGGGTTAGGTTTAGGCAGCGGGGAAGGGAGGGGAAGGGTTACGCACCTCTAGGGAGGGTTAGGTTTAGGCAGTGGGGAAGGGAGGGGAAGGGTTAGGCACTACCGGGGAGGGTTAGGTGTAGGCAGCGGGGAAGGGAGGGGAAGGGTTAGGCTCCACCGGGGAGGGTTAGGTGTAGGCAGCGGGGAAGGGAGGGTAATGGTTAGGTACCACTGGGGAGGGTTAGCGTTAGGCAGCGGGGAAGGGAGGTTAAGGGTTACCCACCCCTGGGGTTAGGTTTATGCAGCGGGGAAGGGAGGGTTATGGTTAGGCACCAGCAGGGAGGATTAGGTTTATGCAGCAATGAAGGGAGGGT
The DNA here is from genome assembly GCF_028390025.1 of Pseudophryne corroboree. Classification (NCBI taxonomy): domain Eukaryota; kingdom Metazoa; phylum Chordata; class Amphibia; order Anura; family Myobatrachidae; genus Pseudophryne; species Pseudophryne corroboree. Next base: position 2,376,519 of record NC_086449.1, on the reverse strand, counting down.
AAGGGTTAGGCACCACTGGGGAGGGTTAGGTTTAGGCAGCGGGGAAGGGAGGGTTAGGGATAGGCACTACCGGGGAGGGTTAGGTGTAGGCAGCGGGGAAGGGAGGGGAAGGGTTAGGCACTACCGGGGAGGGTTAGGTGTACGCAGTGGGGAAGGGAGGGTTAGGGTTAGGCACTACCGGGGAGGGTTAGGTGTAGGCAGCGGGGAAGGGAGGGGAAGGGTTAGGCACTACCGGGGAGGGTTAGGTGTAGGCAGCGGGGAAGGGAGCGTCAGGGTTAGGCACTACCGGGGAGGGTTAGGTGTAGGCAGCGGGGAAGGGAGGGTTAGGGTTAGGCACTACCGGGGAGGGTTAGGTGTAGGCAGCGGGGAAGGGAGGGGAAGGGTTAGGCACTACCGGGGAGGGTTAGGTGTACGCAGTGGGAAAGGGAGGGTTAGGGTTAGGCACTACCGGGGAGGGTTAGGTGTATGCAGTGGGGAAGGGAGGGTTATGGTTAGGCACCACCGGGGAGGGTTAGGTGTTGGCAGCGGGGAAGGGAGGGTAAGGGTTAGGCACCACCAGGGAGGATTAGGTTTATGCAGTGGGGAAGGGTTTGGGTTAGGTACTGATAAAGCTAAATCTTTATCTTATATAAAACCCTTTATGAGGTCTAAGAACACTTACGCTATTTACGTATGGAGTACCGTAAGGGTACGCACGTTGCGTAACAATCGCTTAGCCGTAGTCGAGACGCTCAAGCGTCACGTTCGCTCACGGCCAAGGGGTCACAGGCAGGCACGTTATTGGCTGCCGACTAACGTAATGATTCGCTATAGCGTAGCGGACGCTCAGGACCACGAGGAGATCACCAGCGGCGCAGACGCTCACAATGTTAAACCTTTATATCTAAACCATAGACAGTGTATTATGCAGCAAAACCTTAGTGTAGTGATAGGGTGTAAATGCAACACAGTATAACCTTATTAACTCAAAAGCTTTTCGAGCGTCACCGACGCTCTGAGAATACTTTACACTATAAGAAATACACAGATACCGTGCTTAGGGTCTAACGCCTTATATGAATGTTATTACTTGCAAAAAGATAAATACAGTACAAGTCACACACTACAATATAACATAGACTACCTAACCAGATAACTACACAGGAAATACAATATAATACAATTACGTTTAAGGGAAAATTAAGAGAGAAAGAGAATAAGAGAGAGAGAGAGAGAAATGGCTCACAATGACAATAAGACAATATGATTGCGGAGAAAACTTATGCACAATGGGAAACGATCGCAAGCGCCTCTGGATATCCAGCTCCCGATTATCAGCAATGAGAACCGTTGAAGAGAGTGAACTGGATAGCATCGGTCTGTCTATTTATGCCCCACACACAATACAATTCAATGGTCCCTACAATCTCATTGTTCATTGGACACAGGAATTCGTCTTCGCATTATAACAAAAGGTCATAGGTTGATTCATACAGGTGGGCTGTGGCTACTTCCAACTGCTCAGGTGGGTGGGAAACTAGGTTTCCCGCCGCATGGCTAAGTAAGTGCAAATAATAGTAAATGGACATAAACTTCTTATGTCCATAACTATTCGCACGAGCGATTAATCCGCTCCAAACCAACACCGGAATATTGCTAATTAAATACTCTTCCGATGGATACTAAACACCACTGTATGACCCCTGTTGGACCTTTTGTACAATACAAAGAGGGATCTCTCTGTCCAGGAACATGCTACATTAACTAAACTTTCAAGATCTATCAAAGGGACCATGATCTTAAAAATACATTATATAGTGAAAATATGTAAAGATTGAGTCGCACGCTACGAACACATAAACTCTACCGTAAATACGCATACCGTGCACCTGCGGGTGCACGTAACAGCGGGTATGCGCACGCACGGGAGAGCGCACGCATGCGCAGCGCGGACATGTATGAGGTGCAAATATGGCAGTGTGCATAGTGGTATTTTTCTGACTTTGACAGTCCACCCTTTGGCAGTCAACAATAACTGCCACTTTCTAAAACATTTTAAAAAGAGAAAAATATATGTCAGGGGTTAATACATTTCCATGGTTGGGTAAGGGAGGAGAGAGGAGAAGGTGTGAAGAGGGTATGACCTAGTGAGATAGCAGAAGCATGTGTGTATGAATCCATGTTTGGGGGGGTCATGTATCATCGTGCCGTACGTGTTGTACATCAAGCTTCGAGGTATTGCGAAGTATACATTTGAATTCCTTCTTATCCCGTATTAAGGGTCTGTGGATGGGCTGTCAAACTCTACCGAGCTCTTTTTCGGCTGTGGTTGTAACAAAATGGGGAAGCACATTTTAGTTGATGATACATGAATGGGGGAGGTATGTGGTTGCTGATATCTGTGCCTGTATTCCCTATCGACTATGTGTGTCATTACCTGAGGGTTGTAGAAATGAAGATAAAGAACACTTATGGTAAATGCAGTGGTATTCTATGTCAGGTTAATGAACATTTGTCGGTTGAAGTCTTGTTCGGTGTCTGTTGATTGCAGTCTTCTTTGTGCTTTTGCCCATAAGGTGCGAGCAAAAAGCTTTGTCAATGTCCATAGGCTTACAAAAGTGTTGGGCTAGCGTAATTTAAAAATTTCTAGGGAAACTGGGGGTCTATGGCATTGTTCATCAAAAATCTGTGTATGAGGTTGTCAAAACTTCTTCTTTAATCCATCAGTTGTCTGTATATCGGCTCATCAAATTCCTCGTCCAAGTGGGTCTTTTTACCTTGGAGGAAAACGGAAAAACAGGTGAAAGAAACGGACCGTATAATCGCATTTTCATCACATCATTGTTTCTACCGTTGGGTCATAAATCAAATCCATTGGAATTACAGTTTCCTCACTCCTTAGACTCATTACCCTTGTACTACGTTTGCACTTCATTAAAGCCTGACCGCATCTAAATATCAAGCCAATTGATATGACAACACCTAAGATACATAGAAGAAACTTCCCAACATCCATTATGACTCCTTGAGCCCATTCTCCTAAACCAGAGAACCAATTTCGCGGGTTCAACCATGACACCCAACCAGTCAGCTCATTACCTACAGCAGCAAGAGTGAGATTGTGTCTCCTGCGAAATTCCCACTTCAATTGGAGAATATCGTCCATCTTTTGGTCTATGACCTCGACCGGATCCTCGGTACTATTTGTAATATATGTGCAACATTTCACGCCGTACTGCGTTGCCAGTGTGACACAATATCCGCCTGTCACTGCTGTGAGATAATTAAGAACCATTCTATGCTGGACCAGTTCTGTTTTATAAGCTTGAAGTTCTCTTCCAGTATACCTAAACGTGTCATCATACATTTCAGTGATATTATCTAACAAATTTGCAAGCGCAGATATGTATCTATAGTTCATCACTCCTCTAGCGGTGCGAGTGAAATCTAACGCAAGCAGAACCTGAATCCCGGTGGATTCATGGATCAGATCAGAGGCCAAATGCTCTGTCCTTTCTGTCAGTTGCCTTTTAACTACGTGCTCGTAATGGGTATGAGTATAAGGAGCTTGGGCACCACGGTGTATGTCTTTCATTTTGGCATGTGATACAGTCATTACTTCAGGCAGTACTTTTCCAATATAACACAATCCTTCAAAGTTTGGGGCAAGCCACTTATACGCCTTCCTCCCGCATATGAAATATGCATCATCGGGGAGAACATATGGGACGGAGTAAGACATAACCATATTACACATCCTCCATGTGAAATCTCCTACCCCTAATTCTCCCATCTGTTTAATACACGTATCAGTTTGTACGATATGTGCGCAGTATCCTGGTGATACCTCTCCAACTCTCGTAATCCTACTTCCTAGGGTATACCTATATCGGAAAGATTTTTCTCTACTGGCTATGTGGCGTATAAGTTCTGTATCTGTCGGCATTCTATCTGCTCTATATGAAAAGGTCATGGTTTGGTTACTCCATGACACTTCCCAATTTCCCGGCTTTCGGGGATTGGTAATGTTAAAACATATTAGGGACTTATCCACATGATATTGGTGGAGCTTCAAACTAGGTGGACTGGAGATATTAAACCTCCTGTCCACCAGTCTCCCACCCTTTAGCTCAAGTACCTCCCCTACCGTTAAAGGAAATGGTACTAGTCCTGATTTGCTATGACCTTGAGGTACTTGAGAGCATACCCAACAATCTGTCTGATTTAACACACTACCCACTAAGGAGTGATAGTCACTCAACGGATGCCGGTCCATGTGGATATTAAAACTGGATTGGCATTTCTTAATGCACCCATCCTCAACTACATTGTCACAAAGCCTACAGATACAGTATTCTTCAGCTAACAATCCTTCACAATTCCTTCTATTGTCAATGCTATTGGATCGTTTTCTGATACTCGCCTTTACTTGTTGGTTAAGTTGTTCTTGGAAAACTACGCCTCCATCTTTATCACCAGAACCCATTCCAGAACCTCTCTCGACCTCCATGGTACTCTCGCCGGAACAGACTGCTCTGGTCAACCTCATGGTCAACAGGAAAATCCGGATCACAGTCTCTTTGGGCAAGTCCATCTTATAGGAGGAAACGAAGAAGAATGAGAAGGGGGAAAAATAATTTGAGGGAGAGGGGATGGGAAGTTGGAGAAAAACAATAAAAGGGAACAGGGAATCGACAACTGCTTTTGGTCTTGTGATTTTCAATGCTCAGGTGCCGCCTCAGTCCTCTTGGAACAGACACTCCAGTGATACAACTTCTACCGTCTGTTCCTTATCACGGGACTTCTCTGGATCAGCGACCTTCTTACAGTGGGACGAATGAACCCAAGTCTCTCTCTCGGCAACCTTCAATGCTGTAGTGCTAGTCAATAAGACTTGGTATGGTCCTTCCCATCTGTCAATAAGGCAACCTGAGCGTAGAAAATTCTGTATCATTACATAATCCCCAGGTTCAATGTCATGACAATTACTATCAGGTAAATCAGGAATCACCAACTTCAGATTATTATTTTGATTCCTTAACTGTTTACTCATGTTAATCAAGTATTTTACAGTCACTTCATTGTTACACTTCAAATCATCCTGAGGGTTAATCATAACATGCGGTTGTCGACCAAACAAGATTTCAAAGGGAGACAGATTAAGAGGGGACATGGGAGTGGTTCTGATGCTGTACAGTACAATGGGTAAAGCTTCTGGCCATGTCAATCCTGTCTCTGCCATAACTTTACTCAGTTTATTTTTAATAGTGCTGTTCACTCTTTCCACCTTCGCACTCGCCTGTGGACGGTATGGAGTGTGCAGCTTGCTATCAATTTCCATCAACTTACACATTCCTTGAAAGACATCACCTTTAAAATGTGTACCCCTATCACTTTCGATTATTCTAGGGATACCATATCTACATACAAATTCCTGCACAATTTTCTTAGCAGTAAACATAGCGGTATTTGTGGCCGCAGGAAATGCTTCGACCCAATTTGAGAATACATCTATACAAACAAGTACATATTTCAAATTTCGACAAGGGGGTAATTGAATGAAGTCAATCTGTATTACCTGGAAAGGGCCGCCTGCAGGTGGGATATGAGATGGTTCTGTTGGTATTGCCTTTCCGATGTTCTTTCTCAAACAGGTAAGGCATGACATTGCTCTCTTACCTGCATGAGATGAAAATCCTGGGGCGCACCAATATGCTCTTACCAACTTGCACATCCCTTCCTTGCCCAGATGAGTCAGCCCGTGAGCTGCTTCAGCCAAACATGGAAGGTATGCTTTGGGGGCCACTGGTTTACCATGTCCATCCGTCCAGAGTCCCGAGGACTCCTGGCAATATCCCTTTGCCTTCCAGACTGCCTTTTCCTGTGTGGAACACAAATTTTGCATTTCACACAGCTTCTGTGTGTTGATGGTATTAAATACCATCAGTTGTGTGGTGTCTGTCTGTCTGGGGGTACCAGCTGCTAACTTAGCAGCTTCGTCTGCTCGGCTGTTACCAAGTGATACTGGGTCCTGGCTATATGTGTGTGCTTTACACTTGATAACAGCCACTCTGTCGGGTTCCTGTATCGCTGTTAGAAGCCTTTTTATGTGAGCTGCATGCGCTACCGGTGTACCAGCTGCCGTCATGAAATTTCTGAGGCGCCATAGGGCTCCGAAATCATGGACTACCCCGAAGGCGTATCTAGAATCGGTGTAGATATTGGCTGACTTACCCTTAGCCAATTCACATGCTCTGGTTAGGGCGACCAGTTCAGCAACCTGGGCTGAGTGAGGTGGGCCTAGCGGTTCCGCTTCTATGGTGCCTTGGTCGTCTACGACTGCGTATCCAGTACACAAGTCTCCCGAGTCTGACTGTCTATGACAACTACCATCCGTGTAGAAAGTCAGATCTACCTCTTCCAGTGGGTTGTCACTGATGTCAGGCCTTGTGGTAAAATTTTGGGTCAAATATTCCATACAATCATGTGTGTCTTCCTTTGTATTAAATCCTCCTTCCCCACCACTCTCATCCTCCACCCTTTGTGTCTGTTCAGGCACACCTGGGAGATACGTTGCAGGATTTAATGCACTGCATCTCTTTATGGTAATGTTTACGGGGGCCATTAGTGCCAATTCCCATCTTGTAAACCGCGCTGATGAGACGTGCCTGGTTTGGGCAGAATTTAGCAAGGCTGACACTGCATGTGGTGTATGAATTGTGAGGTTGTGACCTAACACTACATCTTCGCTTTTCGTTACTAGCAATGCTATCGCCGCAACGCTTCGCAAGCATGTGGGGAGGGATCGCGCTACCGTATCTAGCTGAGCGCTGTAGTATGCTACCGGCCTGCTGGCATCACCGTGCTTTTGGGTTAGGACGCCTGCCGCGCAACCAGCACTTTCTGTTCCGTACAGCTCAAAGGGTTTCCCATAGTCTGGCATACCTAATGCTGGTGCTTGCGTTAGGCACTGTTTAAGTCTCTCAAATGCCATCTCGGACTCGTCTGTATGCGAAATCCGATCCGGTTTGTTTGAGGAGACCATCTCCTGCAAAGGTAACGCTAGAATGGAAAATCCTGGGATCCAGTTACGGCAATACCCACACATTCCTAAGAATGTTCTGATCTGCTGCTGAGTTTGTGGCAGAGTCATGTCTCTAATTGCTTGAATTCTATCAGCGGTCAGGTGTCTCAGTCCTTGTGTTAGACAGTGTCCCAAATATTTTACTTTAGTTTGGCATAATTGCAACTTGTCTTTGGAAACCTTGTGTCCTGTGTCTGAAAGATGAAACAGGAGCTGTTTCGTATCCTTCAGGGATGCTTCCAGTGAATCTGAACACAGCAGTAAATCATCCACATACTGTATCAATACTGATCCACTCTCTGGTTGGAAAGACTGTAAACAATCATGCAAAGCCTGGGAAAATATACTTGGACTATCTATGAAACCTTGTGGTAATCGAGTCCATGTGTATTGGACTCCTCTGTATGTAAATGCGAACAAATATTGGCTGTCAGGGTGCAGAGGTACAGAGAAGAAAGCAGAGCAGAGGTCAATAACAGTGAAAAATTTCGCAGTGGGAGGGATTTGCATTAGGATGACAGCTGGATTTGGCACTACGGGGAACTGACTCTCAACTATTTTGTTAATCCCCCTTAGATCCTGCACTAGCCTGTAACCCCTCCCCCCACTCTTTTTAACAGGGAAGATGGGACTATTGGCAGTGCTGGACGTTCTTACCAGAATGCCCTGTTGTAGCAAGCGCTCTATTATGGGATAAACTCCTAACTCCACCTCTGGCTTCAGAGGGTACTGTGGGATTTTTGGAGCTATCCTACCATCTTTTACTTGTACAACTACTGGAGCTACGTTTGCCATTAATCCAGTGTCCTGTCCATCTTTAGTCCAAAGTGACTCTGGTATCTGAGATGTCATTTCTTCTACTTGGGAGGGAGTCCTATTTGTCATAATGGTATGTGACATTAATTTTGATGGGGAGTCTAACATGTCTCGCACTTCCTGAGCGTGATTCTCAGGTATGTCCAAGAATACACCTTCAGGAGTACAATAAATGACGCACCCCATTTTACACAATAAGTCTCTTCCCAGGAGATTAGTCGGTGCCGATGCAGCCAGCAAAAAGGAATGCTTGGTATGTAAAAGGCCCTATTGTAATATCCGCTGGTTTGCTAACAGGGTAATGCTGGACTACTCCTGTTACTCCCATGGCTGGAATTGTCTTACCAGTGGTTCTCATGCCCACTGTCGAATTTATCACTGATTTGGCCGCCCCCTGTATCTACAAGAAAGTTTAGTGTTTTACCAGCTACATCTATTGCAATTTCGGGTTCACTTCCAAGGCTTGCAATCAATTTTACTGGCTGCAGATTACAGGTATGGCCACACCCCTATTGGGTATGGTGACCTCCCTGAATCCCGCTGGCAGCAACTACTTGTGAGGGAGTTAGCTGGGAACTACCAGAGGCGTGCCAGTCTCTGTTCGGGGGGTATCTTTTTGTTTCCCCTGTATGTGGCTCATAACTCCGTCTCTGCGGACCCTGATCCCAATGTCGTGTGTCGTGTCGTTGTCTAGGGGGTTGGTATGATCTTTGCGAATTTTTCGCTCTACAGTCTCGTGCTATGTGTCCCTGTTTATGACAAAAATAACATGTTACCACATTTGACTTACCCACAGGGTTCGGTGATATAAACACAGGCTGTTTTGTGGTCAGGGCCTGTATACTTACTGACATTAACTTATCACCTTGTGACTCCCTGTGTCTGGTGATATTCCGGTCGTGATCAATAGCAGCCTCTCTCAAAGTGGCCACTGACAGACCTCGCCAACATGGTTGTGTGGTCTGTACCCTGGTCTTTAATGCCTCTTTTAAACCATCCATTAGCACAGATACTGCTACTTCTTGATGGTTTGCATTGGTCCTAATGTCCTCTATGCCAGTGTACTTTGCCATTTCTAATAGTGCCCGGTGAAAATAATCAGCAGCTGTTTCTGTCTCTTTTTGTTTAATGGAAAAAATTCTATTCCATTTGGCCACAGCTGGAAAATACTCTTTTAACTGTAAACTTATTATTTTTACGTTATCTTTGTTGTACACATCTGTAAGAGATACATCCTGATCCAATCCACAGTCAGCTAAAAATTGAGCTGCGTCGACATTGGAGGGTAAACAAGCCCTCAGCAATATCTGCCAATCTTTGTTATTGGGCTCTAAAGTGTTTCCTAGGTCTCTGATGTATTTTTGGCTAGCAACTAAGTCTTTTCTGGGGTCAGGGAATTCAGACACTATGGTCCTTAATTCCATTCGGGAAAACGGGCTGTACATGGCAATGTTCCTAACAGGAGTGACTCCTGAAGTGTCCGTTTTCCCATTTGGCACTACTATTACCTTAACAGGATTAATTCTAACAACATCATTCTGTGTAGATTCTACAGCCTGTGGTGAAATAGTTTCAGCATAGTGTATGGTGCCGTACTTACCCGTTGATACGACCTCACCTGTCCCTCCACTAGGGCCTTTGTTACTAATCTCGGGGGTGGAGCCGTGCCTACTGTTGTCTCTGCTATGGTGGCTGCTAGAGAGAGCGCTGATATTGTTGCCGATTCGTCCTCTTGATCACACTCCTGGGGAAAGTTCAAAACAGGGTACAACTTGCACGGGTTAATACTTGCATTGGTTAATTGGTTAACATTATCTTTAACATTTACACAGTTGCTAAGTGTTTGTTTGTTACACCTTAGTGCGTCATTCTCCGCAACCAATTTCTCTCCTGATATGTATGGTGGCGGTGGGGCCGTGGCTATCAGTTTCCTGATAGGGCCAGATCCCGCCGCCTGAGCCAATCCTCTCTGTATTTCACCTTCCTGTTGCCACAACTGCAAATAATCATAATGTTTGATTCGTCTCTTTGCTGATTTAATGAGACATATCCTCCTCCTTAAATTGTGTAACACTTCTGGGCTGAAGCTGCCTACTCTTGGGAATTTCTCCCCGTCATGTACAGTCATTTTCTCCCATTCATCACATAAAATTTCTGTGTGTCTTCCGTATTTTTCACACATTACATACCTTGCCGACCCGACTGGTCGGTTTACAGAATCAACCCGAACCGAGGTTGATCGCCCCCTTCCTGAACAACTGGCCCCCATAATTTGCAGGTGTTGCTTGCTCTACCTCTGACCTTTATATCAGGGTCTTCAGCGAACCCTTACAAAAAACCAAAATATTCAAAGATAGGTTGACGGTGAAGTTTACCGAGCACCTCACTCACTCGCCCACGCCGACCAATATGCCCACACACTGATATAGTGCTGGCGTACTCGACCCAGGGCCCCTATTAACCTTAGTTTACTGGAACATATAAGCATGATCCGAAGAGCATTAACCCTTTCCAGTAAAGGTAGGGTTGTCGGATAATTCCTGAGTGACCAGCGAACTTCCCTTTTTGAAAAAATAAAAAATTACACAAATCACGTTAGAATGTACAAATAGCATTTGTGACCCCTTTACTCTAATGGTACTAGGTCAGATTACTAACTAATGTACACAATTACGTGCGGTACAATCGTTCAGCACATAAGCAACTAATCTTATGTACGGAGCGACCAACGGAATCGACATTCGGCAGCTGCGAATTCCTTCAGCCTGAGCTTTTATGGCCTATATGGGTGTTGCACCAACCCTTCTTGGTGTTGTGCCTTGTCTCTATAGCGGACTTCTTTGTACCTAGACCTCCTGGTCTGTTATATGACCTCCTGGTCCGCTACACTCTAATGCTCAAATTTTATGTTTAACCAGAGATGCCTCCCTAGCCACCACGTATGTCACTTACACGTATGTACCTTCACGAGAACTCGATGATTTCTGTGGTTCAATCCCCAAAATTGTAAAAACAAACACTCACTCACCACATATACACTTTTGTTTCTATTCCTATTTCTGCGCAGAAATTTTTCTTTAGACCAGATGTGTTGTGAATTTGGAGAAGGATCTGTTAGTCTAAATTTCGGACACTAAAAATAGATTTGCGCTACTGATCGCGTTGCCACCTCTTCGCCTGCTAAAATAACACTTATCGTGTGATTTGAGTTACGTGGGCGTACCCAGACGCTCCGTTGCGTAATTTACGCTGCGTGCGTCGGCCTTTGCGCACGCGAGTCTCTCCCTTTGTTAGAGACACGTGTACACCAGTCTTTGTCCACCGTGACACAACTAACACGTTTATCAATGTAGATGATTTTTAACTGTAATCATCTACCAAGCACCACACAGGTCTCTCCTTGTATCTCAGGCCAAGCTGTGCACGTGTTTTACAATTTACCCCTTAATGTATAACTTTTACACTTTAACTATTTAAATAGCGACAAATCTCTCTTAGCACGTTTATCAATTATACAATGGCAAACAGGAGAGTGATATATGAAAATACAAAAAAAGAAATGCAGATATGCGTGTGTGCGTACGCAAGATAGAAATAAACAGTTTTAAAAGACACTAACGTTTATGTTCTTACCTCCGGTTCCGGATTCCCTCAGCACTCTTTACTTAAGCGAAGCAGATGCTTATCCAAACAGCACTATGAGGAATATGATCTCCCGCCCTTTGCTGATGGATAATGTCTGCTGAAATTACCTAGCAGAGATATGTGAGGGACTGGACGAGTCCCCAATTGATAAAGCTAAATCTTTATCTTATATAAAACCCTTTATGAGGTCTAAGAACACTTACGCTATTTACGTATGGAGTACCGTAAGGGTACGCACGTTGCGTAACAATCGCTTAGCCGTAGTCGAGACGCTCAAGCGTCACGTTCGCTCACAGCCAAGGGGTCACAGGCAGGCACGTTATTGGCTGCCGACTAACGTAATGATTCGCTATAGCGTAGCGGACGCTCGGGACCACGAGGAGATCACCAGCGGCGCAGACGCTCACAATGTTAAACCTTTATATCTAAACCATAGACAGTGTATTATGCAGCAAAACCTTAGTGTAGTGATAGGGTGTAAATGCAACACAGTATAACCTTATTAACTCAAAAGCTGTTCGAGCGTCACCGACGCTCTGAGAATACTTAACACTATAAGAAATACACAGATACCGTGCTTAGGGTCTAACGCCTTATATGAATGTTATTACTTGCAAAAAGATAAATACAGTACAAGTCACACACTACAATATAACATAGACTAACTAACCAGATAACTACACAGGAAATACAATATAATACAATTACGTTTAAGGGAAAATTAAGAGAGAAAGAGGAGAAGAGAGAGAGAGAGAGAAATGGCTCACAATGACAATAAGACAATATGATTGCGGAGAAAACTTACGCACAAGGGGAAACGATCGCAAGCGCCTCTGGATATCCAGCTCCCGATTATCAGCAATGAGAACCGTTGAAGAGAGTGAGCTGGATACCATCGGCCTGTCTATTTATGCCCCACACACAATACAATTCAATGGTCCCTACAATCTCATTGTTCATTGGACACAGGAATTCGGCTTCGCATTATAACAAAAGGTCATAGGTTGATTCATACAGGTGGGCTGTGGCTACTTCCAACTGCTCAGGTGGGTGGGAAACTAGGTTTCCCGCCGCATGGCTAAGTAAGTGCAAATAATAGTAAATGGACATAAACTTCTTATGTCCATAACTATTCGCACGAGCGATTAATCCGCTCCAAACCAACACCGGAATATTGCTAATTAAATACTCTTCCGATGGATACTAAACACCACTGTATGACCCCTGTTGGACCCTTCGTACAATACAAAGAGGGATCTCTCTGTCCAGGAACATGCTACATTAACTAAACTTTCAAGATCTATCAAAGGGACCATGATCTTAAAAATACATTATATAGTGAAAATATGTAAAGATTGAGTCGCACGCTAAGAACACATAAACTCTACCGTAAATACGCATACCGTGCACCTGCGGGTGCACGTAACAGCGGGTATGCGCACGCACGGGAGAGCGCACGCATGCGCAGCGCGGACATGTATGAGGTGCAAATATGGCAGTGTGCATAGTAGTATTTTTCTGACTTTGACAGTACCAACGGGGAGGGTTAGGTTTAGGCAGCGGGGAAGGGAGGGGAAGGGTTAGGCACCTCTAGGGAGGGTTAGGTTTAGGCAGTGGGGAAGGGAGAGGAAGGGTTAGGCACTACCGGGGAGGGTTAGGTGTAGGCAGCGGGGAAGGGAGGGGAAGGGTTAGGCTCCACCGGAGAGGGTTAGGTGTAGGCAGCGGGGAAGGGAGGGTAATGGTTAGGTACCACTGGGGAGGGTTAGCATTAGGCAGCGGGGAAGGGAGGTTAAGGGTTACCCACCCCTGGGGTTAGGTTTATGCAGCGGGGAAGGGAGGGTTATGGTTAGGCACCAGCAGGGAGGATTAGGTTTATGTAGCAAGGAAGGGAAGGTAAGGGTTAGGCACCACTGGGGAGGGTTAGGTTTAGGCAGCGGGGAAGGGAGGGTTAGGGTTAGGCAATACCGGGGAGGGTTAGGTGTAGGCAGCGTGGAAGGGAGGGGAAGGGTTAGGCACTACCGGGGAGGGTTAGGTGTACGCAGTGGGGAAGGGAGGGTTAGGGTTAGGCACTACCGGGGAGGGTTAGGTGTAGGCAGCGGGGAAGGGAGGGGAAGGGTTAGGCACTACCGGGGAGGGTTAGGTGTAGGCAGCGGGGAAGGGAGGGTTAGGGTTAGGCACCACTGGGGAGGGTTAGGTGTAGGCAGCGGGGAAGGGAGGGTTAGGGTTAGGCACTACCGGGGAGGGTTAGGTGTAGGCAGCGGGGAAGGGAGGGGAAGGGTTAGGCACTACCGGGGAGGGTTAGGTGTACACAGTGGGGAAGGGAGGGTTAGGGTTAGGCACTACCGGGGAGGGTTAGGTGTAGGCAGCGGGGAAGGGAGGAGAAGGGTTAGGCACCACTGGGGAGGGTTAGGTGTATGCAGTGGGGAAGGGAGGGTTATGGTTAGGCACCACCGGGGAGGGTTAGGTGTTGGCAGCGGGGAAGGGAGGGTAAGGGTTAGGCACCACCAGGGAGGATTAGGTTTATGCAGCGGGGAAGGGAGGGTTATGGTTAGGCACCAGCAGGGAGGATTAGGTTTATGCAGCAAGGAAGGGAGGGTAAGGGTTAGGCACCACTGGGGAGGGTTAGGTGTACGCAGTGGGGAAGGGAGGGTTAGGGTTAGGCACTACCGGGGAGGGTTAGGTGTAGGCAGCGGGGAAGGGAGGGGAAGGGTTAGGCACCACTGGGGAGGTTTAGGTGTATGCAGTGGGGAAGGGAGGGTTATGGTTAGGCACCACCGGGGAGGGTTAGGTGTTGGCAGCGGGGAAGGGAGGGTAAGGGTTAGGCACCACCAGGGAGGGTTAGGTTTATGCAGTGGGGAAGGGTTTGGGTTAGGTACCGCCGGGGAGGGTTAGGTTTAGGCAGCGGGGAAGGGAGGGGAAGGGTTAGGCACCTCTAGGGAGGGTTAGGTTTAGGCAGTGGGGAAGGGAGGGGAAGGGCTAGGCACTACCGGGGAGGGTTAGGTGTAGGCAGCGGGGAAGGGAGGGGAAGGGTTAGGCTCCACCGGGGAGGGTTAGGTGTAGGCAATGGGGAAGGGAGGGTAAGGGTTACGCACCACTGGGGAGGGTTAGGTGTAGGCAGCGGGGAAGGGAGGGTAATGGTTAGGCACCACTGGGGAGGGTTAGGCAGCGGGGAAGGGAGGGTAAGGGTTACGCACCCATGGGGAGGGTTAGGTGTAGGCAGCGGGGAAGGGAGGGTAAGGGTTAGGCAACACTGGGGAGGGTTAGGTGTAGGCAGTGGGGAAGGGAGGGTAAGGGTTAGGCAACACTGGGGAGGGTCAGGGTTAGGCAGTGGGGAAGGGAGGGTAAGGGTTACGCACCCATGGGGAGGGTTAGGTGTAGGCAGCGGGGAAGGGAGGGTAAGGGTTAGGCACCACTGGGGAGGGTTAGGTGTAGGCAGTGGGGAAGGGAGGGTAAGGGTTAGGCAACACTGGGGAGGGTCAGGGTTAGGCAGTGGGGAAGGGAGGGTTAGGGATATGTACCACTGGGGAAGGTTAGGTGTAGGCAGTGGGGAAGGGAAGGTTAGGGTTAGGCACCACTGGGGAGGTTTAGGGTTAGGCACCGGGGAAGGGAGGGTAAGGGTTAGGCACTACCGGGGAGGGTTAGGTGTAGGCAGCGGGGAAGGGAGGGGAAGGGTTAGGCACCACTGGGGAGGGTTAGGTGTATGCAGTGGGGAAGGGAGGGTTATGGTTAGGCACCACCGGGGAGGGTTAGGTGTTGGCAGCGGGGAAGGGAGGGTAAGGGTTAGGCACCACCAGGGAGGGTTAGGTTTATGCAGTGGGGAAGGGTTTGGGTTAGGTACCGCCGGGGAGGGTTAGGTTTAGGCAGCGAGGAAGGGAGGGTTAGGGTTAGGCACTACCGGGGAGGGTTAGGTGTAGGCAGTGGGGAAGGGAGGGGAAGGGTTAGGCACTACCGGGGAGGGTTAGGTGTACGCAGTGGGGAAGGGAGGGTTAGGGTTAGGCAGCGGGGAAGGGAGGGGAAGGGTTAGGCACCTCTAGGGAGGGTAAGGTTTAGGCAGTGGGGAAGGGAGGGGAAGGGTTAGGCACCTCTAGGGAGGGTAAGGTTTAGGCAGTGGGGAAGGGAGGGGAAGGGTTAGGCACTACCGGGGAGGGTTAGGTGTAGTCAGCGGGGAAGGGAGGGTAATGGTTAGGTACCACTGGGGAGGGTTAGCGTTAGGCAGCGGGGAAGGGAGGTTAAGGGTTACCCACCCCTGGGGTTAGGTTTATGCAGCGGGGAAGGGAGGGTTATGGTTAGGCACCAGCAGGGAGGATTAGGTTTATGCAGCAAGGAAGGGAGGGTAAGGGTTAGGCACCACTGGGGAGGGTTAGGTGTACGCAGTGGGGAAGGGAGGGTTAGGGTTAGGCACTACCGGGGAGGGTTAGGTGTAGGCAGCGGGGAAGGGAGGGGAAGGGTTAGGCACCACTGGGGAGGGTTAGGTGTATGCAATGGGGAAGGGAGGGTTATGGTTAGGCACCACCGGGGAGGGTTAGGTGTTGGCAGCGGGGAAGGGAGGGTAAGGGTTAGGCACCACCAGGGAGGGTTAGGTTTATGCAGTGGGGAAGGGTTTGGGTTAGGTACCGCCAGGGAGGGTTAGGTTTAGGCAGCGGGGAAGGGAGGGGAAGGGTTAGGCACCTCTAGGGAGGGTTAGGTTTAGGCAGTGGGGAAGGGAGGGGAAGGGCTAGGCACTACCGGGGAGGGTTAGGTGTAGGCAGCGGGGAAGGGAGGGGAAGGGTTAGGCTCCACCGGGGAGGGTTAGGTGTAGGCAATGGGGATGGGAGGGTAAGGGTTACGCACCACTGGGGAGGGTTAGGTGTAGGCAGCGGGGAAGGGAGGGTAATGGTTAGGCACCACTGGGGAGGGTTAGGCAGCGGGGAAGGGAGGGTAAGGGTTACGCACCCATGGGGAGGGTTAGGTGTAGGCAGCGGGGAAGGGAGGGTAAGGGTTAGGCACCACTGGGGAGGGTTAGGTGTAGGCAGTGGGGAAGGGAGGGTAAGGGTTAGGCAACACTGGGGAGGGTCAGGGTTAGGCAGCGGGGAAGGGAGGGTTAGGGATATGTACCACTGGGGAAGGTTAGGTGTAGGCAGTGGGGAAGGGAAGGTTAGGGTTAGGCACCACTGGGGAGGGTTAGGGTTAGGCACCGGGAAGGGAGGGTAAGGGTTAGGCACTACCGGGGAGGGTTAGGTGTAGGCAGCGGGGAAGGGAGGGGAAGGGTTAGGCACCACTGGGGAGGGTTAGGTGTATGCAGTGGGGAAGGGAGGGTTATGGTTAGGCACCACCGGGGAGGGTTAGGTGTTGGCAGCGGGGAAGGGAGGGGAAGGGTTAGGCACCACCAGGGAGGGTTAGGTTTATGCAGTGGGGAAGGTTAGGTGTAGGCAGTGGGGAAGGGAAGGTTAGGGTTAGGCACCACTGGGGAGGGTTAGGGTTAGGCACCGGGAAGGGAGGGTAAGGGTTAGGCACTACCGGGGAGGGTTAGGTGTACGCAGTGGGGAAGGGAGGGTTAGGGTTAGGCACTACCGGGGAGGGTTAGGTGTAGGCAGCGGGGAAGGGAGGGGAAGGGTTAGGCACCACTGGGGAGGGTTAGGTGTATGCAATGGGGAAGGGAGGGTTATGGTTAGGCACCACCGGGGAGGGTTAGGTGTTGGCAGCGGGGAAGGGAGGGTAAGGGTTAGGCACCACCAGGGAGGGTTAGGTTTATGCAGTGGGGAAGGGTTTGGGTTAGGTACCGCCGGGGAGGGTTAGGTTTAGGCAGCGAGGAAGGGAGGGGAAGGGTTAGGCACCTCTAGGGAGGGTTAGGTTTAGGCAGTGGGGAAGGGAGGGGAAGGGCTAGGCACTACCGGGGAGGGTTAGGTGTAGGCACCGGGGAAGGGAGGGGAAGGGTTAAGCTCCACCGGGGAGGGTTAGGTGTAGGCAGTGGGGAAGGGAGGGTAAGGGTTACGCACCACTGGGGAGGGTTAGGTGTAGGCAGCGGGGAAGGGAGGGTAATGGTTAGGCACCACTGGGGAGGGTTAGGCAGCGGGGAAGGGAGGGTAAGGGTTACGCACCCATGGGGAGGGTTAGGTGTAGGCAGCGGGGGAAGGGAGGGTAAGGGTTAGGCACCACTGGGGAGGGTTAGGTGTAGGCAGTGGGGAAGGGAGGGTAAGGGTTAGGCAACACTGGGGAGGGTCAGGGTTAGGCAGTGGGGAAGGGAGGGTTAGGGATATGTACCACTGGGGAAGGTTAGGTGTAGGCAGTGGGGAAGGGAAGGTTAGGGTTAGGCACCACTGGGGAGGGTTAGGGTTAGGCACCGGGGAAGGGAGGGTAAGGGTTAGGCACTACCGGGGAGGGTTAGGTGTAGGCATCGGGGAAGGGAGGGGAAGGGTTAGGCACCACCGGGGAGGGTTAGGTTTAGGCAGCGGGGAAGGGAGGGTAACGGTTACGCACCCCTGGGGAGCGTTAGGTTTAGGCAGCGTGGAAGGGAGGGGAAGGGTTAGGCACCTCTAGGGAGGGTTAGGTTTAGGCGGTGGGGAAGGGAGGGTTAGGGTTAGGCGCCACCGGGGAGGATTAGGTTTATGCAGCGGGGAAGGGAGGTTAAGTTTTAGGCACCACCAGGGAGGGTTAGGTGTAGGCAGCGGGGAAGGGAGGGTAAGGGTTAGGCACCACTGGGGAGGGTTAGGTTTAGGCAGCGGGGAAGGGAGGGGAAGAGTTAGGCACCTCTAGGGAGGGTTGTTCACCACCGGGGAGGGTTAGGTTTAGGCAGCAGGGAAGGGAGGGTTAGGGTGGGGCACCACTGAGGAGGGTTAGGTTTTACGCAGCGGGGAAGGGAGGGTTAGGCATCACCGGGGAGGGTTAGGTTTAGGCAGCAGGGAAGGGAGGGTTAGGCACCACCCGGGAGGGTTAGATGTAGGCAGCGGGGAAGGGAGGGGAAGGGTTAGGCACCACCGGGGAGGGTTAGGTTTAGGCAGCGGGGAAGGGAGGGTTAGGCACCACCGGGGAGGGTTAGGTTTAGGCAGTGTGGAAGGGATGGTTAGGGTTAGGCACCATCGGACAGGGTTAGGTTTAGGCAGCGGGGAAGGGAGGGTTAGGCACCACTGGGGAGGGTTAGGTTTAGGCAGCGGGGAAGAAGGGAGGGTTAGGCACCACCGGGGAGGGTTAGGTTTAGGCAGCGGGGAAGGGAGGGTTAGGCACCACCGGGGAGGGTTAGGTTTAGGCAGCGGGGAAGGTTAGGTTTAGGCAGCGGGGAAGGGAGGGTTAGGCACCACCGGGGAGGGTTAGGTTTAGGGTACGGTGCAGAGTACTTTAGGGGGGGCTGTCAGAATTCTGACGGCTGGCATCCCGTCTATCGGGAAATCATACTGATCCCGTGGACTGTAATAGATGCCACGTCTGACACTTAGTTAATATACCCTATTTTAGTACTTTAAACTGGGTCAAACCAAATTGGTCTCTGTTGCAGATAGCTATCCACATGACCTCTATAATAACCAGAACAAGAATAATGCCATAGAACGATCATACTCATGTATACAGCATGCAGCAATAAGCTACCCAGGTATACATACAATACACAGGAGCCTGGTCCAGCCCCTCACTGTCGTCACCACTGGAATGAAGACAAAGCTTTCACAGCGACTTTCTCCAGCCTCTTCCTCATCTGCCAGGAGGCTCCACTTTCCCTGGTGCTGCTCAGTGGTAATGAATGGTGGGTGTGGCACTGTTTCCGCTAATATGGCAGAGCAATGTGCCGTACTGCGGCCGGGCCTGAATCCAACTTCTGCTTCTTCTCACCAGACCAGTTACTGTGCCCCAAATTCTTCAGTAATGATGGAAGAGATACGGGATGAAGGGTGCAAACATATAGGGGGTAATTCAGAGTAGATCACTGCAACAAATTTGGTTAGCAGTTGGGCAAAACCATGCGCAGTGCATGTGGGGCAGATGTAACATGTGCAGAGAGAGTTGGATTTGGGTGGGATGTGTTCAAACTGAAATCTAAATTGCAGTGTAAAAATAAAGCAGCCAGTATTTACCCTGCACAGAAACAAAATCACCCACCCAAACATATACAGTAAGTAAGATTCCATGAGTACACAGAATTGCGACTTTAACACGTAACAATAATACACAAAGGGCAGAAGATGCGCCTGTATTATTCGGGATTCTTGCAGAGACGGTTGTTTCCCCGGCCTGCGCTGAAAACCTGCAATATGGCTACTACGACCGGCAGACCTACCCACGGAAACGCCGTCCTACAGATAAAGCGGTTACCTTACAGCATACCTGCCAACGTCTCCTGGCTCCAAGGAGGGACAAAATCGTACGCCAGAGGCTCGCGCGCAAAATGTAGGAGACGTGGCCTTGCGGCAAGGAGGCATGACCCACGATCGTGGCACTTCCTGTGAGGCCATGTCCCCATTTTCACTGCTGTGGGGTCATGCCCAGTCAACAGACAGTAAGCAGAGCAGCGTGTGAGAGAGGGTCACCCCAGAGAGGGAAAGTTAAGAGGGTCTCCCAACTGCCCCTCCCACCATGGGGCTCTGCAACCCGCAGTGGGACAGCAGAAAACGGGACTGTCCTGCTTAAATTGGGACCGGTGTGAGGTGTTCCAGTGTTCCAGCCAGTGACCTATGACAAGCAATTACTGCAAAATCTGGGAACGCTGGTTTTCATTTTCTGAACCTTTTACATGCGCGGTTTATGTTTTATAAACACAATTAATGCGCACTTATACAAACACCGGCGGGTAACACAGAAGGTGTAATACAGATGTTTTTCATGAATATTTCACCATTGAGATGACTTCCAAACACCGCTGCTCCTATATCTGCCGTGTGACAATCCCCTCTGCAGCCGTCAGGGATATTGCAGACGCTCTGTTACTAGACGCTGACTGCGGCTGCCGGACAAGCGCTCTTATAGTGAATACTGTATGTGACAGCGTAGACCACTATTGTCTCCACAGTTATATCATGCAGGTTATCTGAAATCCCCAGCTCACAAGTAGATATGTTAGGAACAACTGTATTATATTTTTGCACCTGAAGGCAGCACCAATGGGGGGTAATTCCAAGTTGATCGCAGCAGGAAATTTTTTAGCAGTTGGGCAAAACCATGTGCAGTGCAGGAAGGGGCAGATGTAACATGTGCAGAGAGAGAGAAATTTGGGTGTGGTGAGTTCAATCTGCAATCTAAATTGCAGGGTTAAAATAAAGCAGCCAGTATTTACCCTGTAGGGAAATAAAATAACCCACCCAAATCTAACTCTCTCTGCACATGTTACATCTGTTCCCCCTGCAGTGCACATGGTTTTGCCCAACTGCTAAAAAATGTCCTGCTGCGATCAACTTGGAATTACCCCCAATGTGGATAAGAATTTGCTCATTATGGTTATAGGCTGGTAAGAGCAGGGCCCTCCTCCCTCACATGCCTTTCCTTCTCTTACTGTCACTATCCTATCCCCAATACTCGCGCTGATGGCACCTGACCCCCGGTATTCCATACCTGCCCTATAGTATCAGTCAGAATACCGACACCAGCTTCCCGACAACTGAACTAACCCGCAGCGTTTATAATCATTACTTTATATGTCTATATTGCCAGTTCCCCTGGCCAGATTAACAATGGGGTGGGAGAGTACATCTCCAGGCCTCCAGATAAAAATAGGCCCATCACCATTACTGGACGATGGTGATCAGCCTCCGAGCAAACCGCCCAGAAATTCTAAGTATTATAATTGTATTTCTAATTTCCCCACAGAATTACGTACATTTTCTACTTTCATGAATTTAGAGAGACACACCCACATGGTACCGGCCACACCCACACAGCGATGGTCACACCCACACAGTACTGGCCCCTCCTACATGACACAGGCCACACCCACACAGCACTGGTCACACCTCCCCTGCTTTTCACAATAGGCCCTTGTGACCCTTACTCCGGCCCCTGGACAGTTCTAGTGCGCTTCGGCCAAGGTGTACAAGCATGGATTAGGTCCTTGGCAGCGCGGATGGTGTAGTGGTTAGCATTACTGCCTCACAGCACTGAGGTCGTGGGTTAGATTCCCACCATGGCTCTGTGTGGAGTTTGTATGTTCTCTCCCTGCTTGCGTGGGTTTCCTCCGGATGCTCCGGTTTCCTGCCACAATCCAAAAATATACTGGTAGGTTAGCAGTGAGTCAGTACGGATGGTGTAATGGTTAGCATTACGCCCTCACAGCACTGAGGTCATGGGTTTGATCCCCACCATGGCTCTGTGTGGAGTTTGTATGTTTTCCCCATGCTTGAGTGGGTTTCCCCAGGGTACTCCAAAAATATACTTGTAGGTTAATTGACTCCCAAGAAAAATGAACCCTAGTGTGAATGTGCGTGGGCAGACTAGACGGGCCGCGTGCTTCTTATCTGCGTCACGTTCTATGTTTCTATGGTTAGAAATAGATGACAATGTATAAACTCATTATATGATATAAACACTTACAGGTGGGACAGATGTAACATGTGCAGACTTAGCTTTAGGTGAGGTGTGTTCATACCGATCTGTAAATTGCAGTGTAATAATGCAGCTGTGTAACACGGATGGGCTACATGCAGAGACAGCCGGTATTTACCCTGCATGGAAACAATAGAAATGTATTTGCCCGGCAGCGTGGTGTGTTCCAGGTGCGCAGTTATTTGCTTTTCTGCTTTACTTACACACGTGAGTCAGAACCCATAAGACATTTATGTTGTGTAATATTTGTTATATCATCTGTTCATCAATCATCTTCATTCGCTTAAATAGTTTAGGCAGAAACAATTCCCGGGTTGTGCTCATATTAGCACCGCGCCTGATTCAGCGACGCACGCGATAATACGCTGCTGCAGCCGTCGTCACAGAATGAGACCAGGTGGCGGGGAGACTGGTATTGGAACCACGGAGATCAGGCCTTATGAAAGATGGGCACAATCCCTGGCGTCACCAGGGGGGGGGGTGATGGTTGTTCCCAGGTGTCACGGTCAGAGGGGGTGACACCAAAATACCAGGTTCTCTGCAGCGACAGGATCCGGGTGCTGCAGTGTGACATTCTCCTGTCACCGACAAGGAACAGGCAGTGCTGGAAGAGCACCCAGGGGCAGTCAGCGTACCCCTGCAGTGAGGTCATCAGGGTCTTCCCGCGAGACCATGTTGCCTTTAGTGATGCAGCAAGGCTCCCATGAGGTCACACCCCCTGCCCGGAGAGCCACGCCTCCTTTTCCAATGTGTCCGCCTACAGCGCTCACAGGGGGAATATCTTGGCTGCACAGGGTGTCACCACTGGTGTAAGCACATACTGTAGGTGCTGCTGCGGGTCAGACGCACGGTAAGTAATATCTTGGCGAGCATTCCTGGGCGGTTACTGGGAAGTGGCTAAACAGACGCACGGGCCGTTTTATGGGCGTGCCACAGACGTGTCGCTGAGGTGTTTGCATGTACACAGATGCTCAATCGTTCCACCGTCCATAGGGCCGGATCAAGTTTCCGTGGTGCATCTGATGCACAAGATGGCTGGGCTGCCAACAGGGGGGGACTGTGGGGACTTTTGTCCTGGGCCATGGCGGAGTTACCAGGTGGCAGCCTGGTGCATGTGCTCAGACGGCCTATTTTGTCAGTCCCGGGACCCACAATTTCTGAATGCAGCCCTGCCAGGTGGTATCACAGCACCGACAGCGGCATCTCAGCCCTTTCGCCTTCTAGTGGCATTTGCATAATGACCGCCAAAAGATGCGACATTCTGAAATAAAAATGTATTCTTTCGGTGCTTGGGGACTGGCCGCATTTCCTAATAAATCTACCCCCCGAAATGTGTTCTGTGATAGGTCTGTACAGTGCATGACTGGTAGGGTTACAGAGAGTCAGCGGCAGGATCCGTCTCTGAATATAGAGTGTGTGCTCTTATGGCGCATGTCTGACAGACCTTGTAGGATTATTATATGGATTCATAATGTTGGGGATTATCAGGGCTGTAACTAGGAGTGTGCGGAGTGTGCACCGCACATAGCACTGCAGGGTAGCTCTAAATGCAGGGCCGTCTTTTCGTATGGGCTCAATGGGCTCTTGCCCAAGGGCCCCATGAGTATAAGGGCCCTAGGCTAATAGCCGAGGGTCCCCTCTTTCCAGGGGTACCAGATTTTTGAAAATCGGCCCTAGGAAACCAGAGATATCCGACTTCAAAGCAGTGGTCCCCAGCCAAGCCTGTTAGTTGCTCTTCCAAGCCAGATATCTTAGGTTCTGTCTGACATAGAGTTTTTACGAGGGTATACTCTAAATGCTGGGACTCCCCCCTTTCAGTGGACAATGACAACTTGGCCCTACTATGCCCAGAACCAGAGATATCCGCCTTCAAGCAGCCGGTCCCTGCTCCAGCTCCACACGCCTGGTATGCAGTTTTATATTTTCATTGGAGGACAGCACTAGTTCCTGAACTCTGATCTACAAGTCCCCAACACCTCCTGAAAGGTGGGTCTCTATAGTTTTTTTATTCTATTAAAAGCTAAGAAATCTATTACCAGGAACTTGAGATATCTGCAGTCAAGCAAGCTGCCCTACCACCAGAAAATGATAAATATTAAGCCGCACACCATTACTGCTCCAGGTTCTACATGCTTAGCAGAAGATAGATGCCCGCTGCCACTGATAGCACCCCCCACCCCTACTTCTGGAGGATGGGTAGGGGCCCCAGTGCGTTGCTGTGCCCAGGGGCCCACACTACTGTTAAGACGGCCCTGTCTAAATGCTTTCACTTGTAGCTTCTCCCACCCCTTCCTTCACTAATACCTATACAGCATTCATGAACTCAACCTGAGATCTCTTTGTTATTCAGTCACACTGTCCTTTATTACATTGCAAGCTGCTGACATACCCGGGATTCTAACCCATCGCCTGTGGCATTGCAGCCAGACAATCTATACACTGAGCATCTGACCTTACATAGAAAACCGGAGAATTCTAAGTATTTGAAGCTCACCTTGTACTTTGTGAAACAATGATCAGCATTGCAAATGGGTGGGGGGGGGGCAATGCTCTACCTGGCACAGGGCACCCGTCTAGGTCTGGCTCTGGGGACTATGACTAGTTAGCGGCGAAGGCTTGCGCTTGGCGTCTCATTACCAGGGGGCGTGATCCCGGGAGCGCTGCGCGGGGACGCGTAGTGACCCCTTAGAGCCCGGACGGGGCGCTGAGAGGCTGGAGGGGAATGGAGAGATTTTCCTGTTATACCGGTTATTACTGTGTATACTGCCGGCAGCGACACAGGGACCTGGCGACCTGCCTGCATTCTGTAGGTGTCAGACAGGTAACTAAGGGCGACGATACAGTTACACGCAGCTCCGACTTATACCACAGACCGGAGTAACCCCTTCCCTGCCGGTCACCTCTCCGCAGGTCTCCCAGCCTACTGTATAGGGTGCATTTCACAATCAGGAAGCCGTGGCTATAATATTACCCCCCCCCATGCCCCCACTGCCGCCCCCTTCTGCGCTGATGAGTGATTACAGGCAGCGAGCACGTTCCAAGGAGTGCCAAGAATAATATACAACAATCCACCCGTGTTACCCTGGAAGCGCAGTGTGTAACCACAAAGCAATACACAGCTGCCGTATACACGCACGTAGCCAGCAGCGACATACAATCATTACCAGCAACCGCTACAGGGAAATAAACAAGAAACGGTGATTAGAAGGGAGAACAGGTCACTATTTACTATCGGGAGAATTTCTCTGTATGGACACATTGGGGTATATTTACTAAGATGGGAGTTCTATGTAAGATGGGATGTTGCCCATAGCAACCAATCAGATTCCAGGTATTATCTTCTAGAAGGTGCTAGATAAATAAGAAGTAGAATCTGATTGGTTGCTATGGGCAACATCCCTTCTTAAATAGAACTCCCATCTTAGTAAATGTACCCCATTCTGTTAGTATAATGATATGAGGTAGGTAGGTAGGTAGGTAGGTAGTTCTTTGTGGAGTGCAATTTGTCCAATTTTAACCCACACCTGTGAAAAAATTGCAAATAGTGCGTTTTCCTCAGCGCTCCTCAATGGCGAATTCCGCCATGGCGCAATTGTTTATGGGGCAAGATGGCAGAAGGACAGCGCCGGCTCCGAGCTGCTGCTCCTCAGATGAAGTCCTGTACTACTACCGGCCTCCACGTTCTGAGGTCCAGTGCTTGAGGATGGCTTACAGCGGTCTCACCATCGATGGTAAATCCGTAAGTGACCATCGACAGTAGCAAGCTATGCAATGGTGGACCATCGATGGTTTCTCCACAGCAATGTTGATCCCTGCTCATTCACTCTTTGGGCCAACAAGAACCTGGGGCTTTGCGGGTGTATCAGGGGCCAAGCTGGGCTCTGTGGCCTGGAACCAACTTGGGGGGGAATTCATCAGGGATGGGGGTGGGGGGGGGCTCTGTACCATCAAGGGTGGAGAACCATTAATTATCTATCTACCATCAATGGTAAAACTATCCAATATTGGCATTAAATCATCGATAGTTTTAACCGTCAATGGCCCTCATTCCGAGTTGTTCGCTCGCAAGCTGATTTTAGCAGAGTTGCTCACGCTAAGCCGCCGCCTACTGGGAGTGAATCTTAGCTTATCAAAATTGCGACAGACGGATTCGCAATATTGCGATTACACACCTCGTAGCAGTTTCAGAGTAGCTCCAGACTTACTCTGCCTGTGCGATCAGTTCAGTGCTTGTCGTTCCTGGTTTGACGTCACAAACACACCCAGCGTTGGCCCAGACACTTCCCCGTTTCTCCAGCCACTCCCGCGTTTTCCCCGGAAACTGTAGCGTTTTTTAGCACACACCCATAAAACGGTCAGTTTCCGCCCAGTAACACCCATTTCCTGTCAATCACATTACGATCGCCAGAACGATGAAAAAGCCGTGAGTAAAATACCTAACTGCATAGCAAATTTACTTGGCGCAGTCGCAGTGTGGACATTGCGCATGCGCAATAAGCGGAAAAATACAGAGCCAACAACTCGGAATGACCACCAATGTTTCCTTAACGTGAGAGGAGGTAATAAGGGGGGGCTTCCATGTGCCAGTGACACGGTATGCCTCTTGTAGAAGGCACCTGCCCTATACCCGAGCTCTGTATCCAAGTCCACAGAAAGTACAAGTCCGGCCTTTAAGCCATTAATGAGCCGGTATTCAGCCCCCGGCCGCCTGTTATATCCTGATGTACATCTCTGTGCCGCCCTGTCCTCAAACAGGACCTTTGTTATTTTGTATAACAGAAAAGGTTTCCCTGTATTTAGCAACAACCCGAGGTGACGGAGCCTCTGTGGGGAGGGTCCCTGTACTGTGGCCCGACCGGTTGGGGCAGATTCAGACCTTTATTATTCTGTATTGTAAAGGTGCCAATCATACGAGAGAGAGAGAGAGAGAGAGAGAGAGGAGAGCGCAGCAGATTCACAGAGCGGTAATGTCTGAGACATCAGCATATAAATGCCTGCTGCACCTGTGTGTCTTTTATATATATATATATATATATATATACAGCAGCACTGTATACACTGTGTATTATCACCAACATTCATTTATATACTGCTGCACCTGTGTGTCTTTTATATATATATATATATACAGCAGCACTGTATACACTGTGTATTATCACCAACATTCATTTATATACTGCTGCACCTGTGTGTCTTATATATATATATATACAGCAGCACTGTATACACTGTGTATTATCACCAACATTCATTTATATACTGCTGCACCTGTGTGACTGTTATATATATACATATATATACAGCAGCACTGTATACACTGTGTATTATCACCAACATTCATTTATATACTGCTGCACCTGTGTGACTGTTATATAGAGCGTAATCTGTCAGACAATTCAGCCGCAAGGGCGAGATAGCTATTTATTTCTATTTCTATAGCGCCGGCATAAGCTGCAGCGCTGTATACACTTTATTATCACTAATGTTCATTTATATACTGCAGCACCAGCAC